>NW_017806030.1:340837-398880 GCF_001891065.2 Hippocampus comes
CGGGGTGTGTGTGTGTGTGTGTGTGTGTGTGTGTGTGTGTGTGTGTGTGTGTGTGTGCGCACGCGTGTGCGTGATTCCCTGGTCAGATGACTGACATACTAACTAGCAGCGTGACAACACTCCCAACATTCACAGTTTGTTTTTATTAGGCCACTCTGCGTGTCTTTTAGCCGTCAAATGCACACCTTACCCACTTGTTCCTGGGGCCAAAGTTTGTCCTGTGCCGACCTGGCCAATCATTGACTCCCTGCGCAAACACAAGTGCTCAGTTAGGTGATTGATGGATGAGGGGGCCAAGAAAAGGCGGTGCAGTGTACACCTGACCGATTTCGCTGACCCAACGTCATTAGTGACGGTGGCAACGTGGGACAAGCAAGGAAATGTACCTGTGGCATGGCTTCGCTCGCCCTGCCAGTCATTGCGCAAGTGAGCGGTAAAAAGGGTGTGCGATGCACACCTCATTTTGAAGAAGTCGTTTGGAAAGAAAAGGATGTGAATTCGGGCAGGGTCCGACATGACCATGAGCCATGTTGTGGTAGCCCAAAGTGGCACTGACCCTGCATACTCATGAGACAATACGAAAAGTTTTCTAATTATATTGTATAAGTTTTATATATTCTCTCATATTTAGTGTCATTCTACTGTTATGTAAGCATTTCAGAAAATATCACTTCACTGTAGATGCTTTCTGTCATGTTATGTATTTTTGTGTTTGCAGTATAAAATCTATTCAGTTTATCTTCATCAGGATAACGGGTGAACTGAAGCCTAGCTGAGCTGGCATTGGGCAGGAAGCGGGTTAAACTCTGGATTGGTTGCTTTCGATAAAGACGATGTACGCAAGCATTGGGGGGGGCGGGAAATGAAGTACTCGACACAGGACGGCCTGAGCCGAGATTCAAACTGAGAACCTCACCTGAGAGGCAGACTTGCTAACTGCTAGTACGCTGATTTGACCCTCAAAGTTGACATTGAGATCAGTTATATCTGCACTAATCTACTCAGTCAACCATAAAACCTTTATTCAAAGTTTAGGAAATTATTACATTTTTAACACCAACTGACACATAAATATTAAATACAATCAAACGCTAATGCAGTTTGAAATGCATATACTGTAGCTCTGTCTTCTAAGAGCCCACACATCCAATAATATTTTTTAGGAGAAACTGTAAAGGCAAATGAATCTGTGCTTTACCATGACACCCCTAATTTGCAAATCAGGCTTGTTTGCTGTGGGAAAGCGAATCCAAAAGATGCAAAATCAAAGTTGTTTGTTCACACAAGTTGTTCTTTCCTTCCGACTGGGATAATACAAACAGGGAGCAGCAACTGTGCGTAAGGTAGTGACCAACCTGGCTCGGCGTTTGGACCTGTGAATTTGCAGCCTTCTGGAGTAGTAACAGAGGCAGACGCCAGAGACTTGCTGTCTATCAGAGGGGTTGCTTCCTGGTAAAGTTGACAATCGACCTTCCACGTGTGTTGGGTGCATCATTGAAATCTTGGCCTCGCTGCGCCCTTGACGCTACCGTCTGTCACAAGCTAAGCTTCGTGGTGACAGTTAGCCTCCACATATTTCCAGAAGGAGTCAAGGGTGTGTGAAAATGGTGCGGCGTTGGTTCAGTAAACACGGAGAAGCAGTTAAAAAAATGTTATTTGGGAAATAAAGCTCCACGTATTCAAATTTTTGCAGAAGTGTCCCAAGAGGCCACACGGAATGTATTAGTTCATTGGATCATCGCCGTCTATACTCCGCTAACAAACACAGTGCGGCTCAGACTCTGACTAGCACTGTGCTTTTTGGCCTATACACTGTATACTGTATTATGAAATATTTATTTTACTGCATATTGGCCATTTTGCACATCTTGGAGTTTGTTTCAGTTTGTTACTGTTTACAAGAAAGAAAAGCAGTTTTATGATTTTATGTTTTGCTTCCTTGCTGTACCCAAGGGACCCAAAGCATGTGACTTCAAAATCAAACCAAACTGCTACCGATAAATTTTAGTGCTGACGTTCCCTCCTGGGTGTGTGTTTAATTTTCCGCAAAGATAAGATAAAGGATAAGATTGAAATGTAGTCGTGAAAAGGAATGACATGAGGTCCGGATAATCACACTTTTGTTGTGTGTGTGTGTGTGTGTGTGTGTGTGAGGTGGGCGTGCTAAATTGTTGCCATTTGACTCAATTTCCAAAAACTACAATGGGTAAAATTAGTGATCTGGGAATCAAAATTGCTCCAGCCTGCGGTTGTCCGGTGGGATTGTAGGCTGGGGCACCCACCGTCATTATAATGGCCGTAAAGTTGAATTAATCCCAAGGTTTTCCAAGAAGGTACCAAGATGCCTTTTTCCTCTGCCGCTGCCGAGGTGGGCGTGCTAAATTGTTGCCATTTGACTCAATTTCCAAAAACTACAATGGGTAAAATTAGTGATCTGGGAATCTATGAAGTTGTTTTTCCTCTTATTCACTGCTTTTCTATCATGCACTTTTATCCCATTGTTGCCATTAACACCATCAGGTTGTCTCCAGACACTAGCAATACGTCTCACTAAGTGTATTTTGAGACAAGGTGCGCGTGCTAAGTTGTTTTTCCCAAATTTCCCAAAACTACAATGGGTAAAATTAGTGATCTGGGAATCTATGAAGTTGTTTTTCCTCTTGTTCATTTCTTTTCTATCATACACTTCTATCCCATTGTTGCCATTAACACCATTAGGTTGTCTCCAGACACTAGCAATACGTCTCACTAAGTGTATTTTGAGACGTGATCAATGGAGAGCTGATTCCATTCCTCATCCTTAAATGAATCAATTCCAGAGGGATAGATGTGCACATTACAGCTTGTTCAGTCATTGAAAAGCTTCATCAGATATTACTTACTGTAGGTTGAGTTGATTTATGGATTCCAGCACTTTCCGACCGTGATATAACAACAAACTAGCGGATGGATTGGTCGTCCTAGTAAATATTGCAGACTTGTGTAAATGGGATGATAGGTAACTGTGACCTGACAGGACCTTGGATGGCATTTGTTGTCATTGGGCTGTTATTTGTGGTGTTTTATCTTCTAAGGTGTGTTTACTCTGCGTCAGGTGACAGGTGTGAAACAAAAGGTGGGTTTCACGCAGTTGTTCCGCTTTTGATTCTGACGTTACTCTTATCTATTAGCTTAGGTGTGTTTACTCTGCGTCAGGTGACAAGTGTGAAACAAAAGGTGGGTTTCAAGCAGTTGTTCCGCTTTTGATTCTGGCTTTTGATTCTGACGTTACTCTTATCTATTAGCTTCTTGTCACGCTTGTCGACACAAGGTCAAAACGATGAAGACATCTCGCAAATTGGCTGTTTTTAGTGAAAAAAGTTGCAGCTCATCAATGTGATCGGAATTGGCAGATCTTATTCATGGATGATCATATCGTAATTGGCAGGAAATAAAAACTGATCGGAACGCTCCTATTTACAGTGTATTAACTTGCTTTTATATTTAATTCTAATAGTTTGATGACTAAATGGGTTGCTGCAGAAGTCAAAAGGAACCAAGCGAACAAAGTGAAATTTTGAACTTTTATCATGTAATGTATCTAATTGTGAAATTCATGCTTTTTTTTTTTTGGGTGCTTTTATTCTTTTTAGTTGGCTGCCTAAATGGGTTAGCACTGAAGCTGAAAGTAAAGCTATTTTTTTTAAAGGAGATTCTTGGATGTATTTTTAAATAAACTGCCCGTACTTGTGGGACTATTTACATTTCTGCATAGTCTGCTGCCGAAGCGGGTTGGCACTGAAGCCGAAAGTAAATATGAACCAAACAAAATTAAGAACTTTATTTTTGTGTTTGTTGAAAAACCTATTGTAGATATATTTTTGTTGTGTGTATAATTTACTTCTGGTTGCCACTAAAGCTGAACGCAACCCCCTACTGCTCTTCAACCCAATCAGTGATTTTGCAACATATCCTAACTTTTGGCAGTAGAAACAAAATAGTGCAGACCTCAGCCAAGGCAGAACAATTCTGATTGTGTCTGGGCGAACATGGACAGCGTGAAGCTTGCGAGTCCTCAACATGGGGGAGGGAGCTACTGATGATCCTATACACAGTCCTAACTGTCAATTGCAGTCTCATTTTGTCCTTCTCTGTCAGTCAGTGTGAACATCTCTGATTCGCCAAGTCCCCCGCCCCCACCAAAAAAAGCCATCTGATTTCAGGTCAGCTGTGGGTAAACCCTCCACGTCCCACTCCCCACCCAACCCCCTTTCAGCTGACCGCCATCCACAATGCCAGTCCAGCAGACGGCCAGCCAGAGGACAGAGCAGTGAGGAATGTAGCCCCCCCTCCGCCCCAGTCATACTCTCACCCCTCCATATCTTTTCACCTCCATGCAGCTATTGGACGGCGTGATGACGCTCAGACGGGCCGAGGGATTTTTATGGGGGGGCTGCAACATTCCTTTGGTGCCTCATTGTAGTCTGCTAGGCCGGTGGGAGTGGGGCTATTTGCCGGGAAAGGGGCGGGGTGTCCTGTTCCCCCCAAAAGACAGACAGACAGAGCGTTGTAGCTTTACAGAAGTGGTCATAAAGCACTACATTTTTTAATATATTTTTTAGATTTGCAACTGGGTCTAGGCATAGAGCTAATGTCTTTTCGCGTTTTTAGACTAATAATTTAAATGTAAAAAAAAAAAAAGGAGGGGTGCGGGGGGACAGTTTGTGACCGATTCCTGCACAATGGGCGATTTGATCTATGGACGCCCTGCAGTTTTTAATGACCTGAAAAGGCTTTTGAGACTGCACATACAGTATATTGTACTTTATCACTTTTATTGAACTGTAAAAAGGGTAGAGGAACAGACAAGGAAGAAGCTGTTTGCTAACTAGAGAAGACTTGGAAGGGAATAAAAGATAACTGTGGGAACATATCAAGTGAAAAAAAATATGTATAAATATACACATGTATATACTGTATGTATGTGCTTTTAGAAGAAAAATTGTGAGTCCTAACACCAGCATGTTTTTGCAAACAATTTAAAGGCTTGAGTCGCCTAAAATCTGTAAAAAGATGACTTTGAGTCTGCAGTAAACCTAACCGGTGATTTTTGTACCGCGTATCATGAGAAAACACACAGGAGAGCATACAAGTAGCCAATACTTGTCTTCTGTCTCTCAGCATTGTCTTGTGCCTATGGCCTCTGAATTGGTGTGGATGCCTTTCTCTCTTTGCGTTGTATTTTTGGAAACGCCACTTCAGAGCTCCAACACAATCCTCTCCACATGCTCCATGCGGCATCTGCCCAGCCCGCAAACCCCACCCTCCTCGCAGAGATTATACCCTAGATCAGATGACCGGATTATATCCTGATGTGACTGGGGATTGACTTGTGTGTTTTTCTTCAACGTGTGTTCATTACACTGCGTTCACTCATCCTAATTTCCGCTACATATAATCAGGCTTTTGGAATAGTATGCTCCCAGCTGGGACAGGGCTTGAATGCAGCACAAAATACTGAGGTCGGATTGTTGATGCTAGTTTAGGAGGGTCAAGTCGCTCCTGACTCGTAATTACCTGTGTAACGTACAGTTGTTATTCAATTAGCGGTCACCTCCTGGAGATAATTGTTTTCAACGCATTGGAATCTTAATTATGAAACTTTTTCTGTGGAATACCATCACCATGGTCAGGGAGTGGAGTAATGATTTGAATTTTGATTATATTTTTTTAATTCTTATGTTTGTGTCAACAAGGGGTTTTGCCATACCTCAAAGCAATAGATTTTACATAGCAGCATGCGCAGTGCACAGATATGACAGCTGGTTCGAAGGGTTGCAGCGGAAACTGAAAGTGAACATGAAGTGAACGACAATGTAATTAAAAATATATACAGCGTATACTTGCTTCCATTGCAGAAAATCATGCTTTTATAGGAAATTTCACCCCAATGTATCTAGTTGACTGTCTGAACAGGTTGCCACTGAAACCACAAAGTAAACATGACACAAACAAGGTATTTTCTGGACGTTGTATTTTTTTATTTTTTTTCAAACTCACGACCGGATATTAGCAGTGACCCGATGGCCCAGGTCCACGACAGCACTGTGTCCGGCCACCAAACCAGCTCGCTGGCAGCAAGCTTCGCTGTACCAGTTCTGACAGGGCCACCACAACTTGGCTCATCGGGCAATCACTCAGAAAGGATTAATGTCTGTATTACCTTTCTGTCTTCATGGATGTATTCAACAGCCACACGAGTCGCATTAAACCACAAGATGTCCACTGGTGGAAAACGACATAATGCGTGTGGGTCGACCCAAAACCCGTCTGTTGTTTTAAGACAGTGATCCTCGTGCCCCAGATTCATGTACGCGACCCCCCACCCTCATGCCCCTGGGCGTGGAGGGCTCCATTATGGCGGCTTCCACCACACAATCCCTTGAAAATGACTTTCATTTTACATCCTCTCCTCGCGTTAGTGTGCAGTATGAGTGGACATGGTAAGTCAGTTGATTTCGGAGTCCTTTTGGATCTTTCCATGTAAAAATCATCGTTCTATCCCAGGATAACGTCTTCAAAATGTTTTCAAAATTGCCCAAGTCAGGTAAAATCGAGTGAAAACCTTTCGGAATGATCAACATTTGTCATGCTTATGAAAGCTATCCTCCCACTTATTAACATGGTCCCCAAAATGAACACATGATAGGCTCTGCCAGTACAGGAGTATTTGCCTTGTGTTGATGATGTTGTACATGTATTTCTGATTTATGAATAGACGTGCTGTATGTAGATTTGGGCTGAACAATCGAATAACCAAAGCAATCCAAAAAAAACCCACATCTCAGCACTGATTTTGTTTTCCAACAGGGCCTAATGATACTGCAGACCACTCTGGTTGGGTTCGGGTACCTTTAGCAAGGTGAAGAACCACTGCCCTATGCTGTATCTCTCTGTAATTAAACACAAATGAATTTTGCGTTCTGGCATTTTCCCTCGAAATTCCAAACACACCTCAAAATTTGAATAAAATCTACAATTGACTGTTTGCTTTTTAAACACCAATACATGAAAACACAGCTGAGAACTGAGAAAAGATGCTCACGTGAAACAGATTCCAGCAACAGCTTCCTCATTAACATCTCTAGCACCTTTCACCGGCCTAGAAAATCTGTTGTTTTCCCTTGGCGATTGTTTTGTGTGGAAGTTACCAAAAGAATCGGGGGGGAACAAAGCCAATTTTCTGTGGCTAACATCACATTTGTATCAGAGTAGGCCACAGTTCTCGAGACAGATGTTTCCACCCTCTTACGACCTCTTATGCTGAAAGCAGTTGTTACTTTCCAACTTTCAAGCATTTTATTGCTTGTATGCGGGATGTCTTGTCGCAGCGTGAATGCGCATACAGTCATCCCAATGTCGTATGCATTAATGTTATGGATGTTACGGCTCTGAGACAGCAATTTTGCACGATCTCTGTGCAGAACGGTTTGAACTTTCACTGGTCTCATAATTCGATTCAATTGCGATTATAATATCAGAAATTTGGCATCATGGCGTGCTACATCAATTCTCGATATAACTCTGTTCTATATTTCTTTGCCTTTTGTTTTCGTTCATGAATACAAACGGCCAGTTACAAGCTGAATATAAAATAATTTAAACAATATCTGGGCATGGCATGAAAGACCAGGTATCGCCTTTTTGTATAATGTCCATGCGACAGAATCTTCTATTGTTGCTCCGGTGTCCTCGGCTCGTGTTGAAACTTGCCATTATCGAATACAGAATATGGCGAAAATCCTTGGCTGTCGAGTCTCCCACGGACTGGATTATTTTCTTCCCTTTGTCTAAGGATTGTATTTAGGTAGTCCATGAAAGACACCAACACAGAATAGCTGGAAATAAGTCAATCTGGCAATTTCTTCTTTTGTGTTGGTATCAGAACTGTAACACCAATGTTGTTGTTCTTGAACCATTTTATTGCAGCAGTAGTTGTGCATTTCAGCTATCAACTGCTTGGGTTGCTGTTGCTAAGCAACCTGATATTACAGTATCTTATTTTTAGTTGCATCTCCACAGCTTCACACAATGGCCAGGTTGTGGACTGTTAACCAGTACTCTGGAAAACTGAACATATTAATGGGAGTTGTGAGCATGCACAGCATTTCTTAAAAACAGTTGTGGCATCAGCACTTGAGTGTTGATGCGAGAAGACCAAAAATAGACGATCAAAGTGAGAGAAAGTAGCAAAGGAATCCTTCACAACAACAGAGCTGTGACCAGTGCCACAAGCGTAGCCGGAGTAGCGTGGAGGGCGTTAAAGCTGGAAATGACAACACGGCGAGTCAGACGGCCAACACAGGAGTCTTTGTCGACTATATAATCCCCCTCGGGTCAGCTTTGATTGGATCAGATAGGATGGGAGTTTCGCGGCCTACGGCAGGCGTCTTTGCTGACCCACATTAATACCAAACAAGACAGAAAACTTTCCACCAAAGAAAACACACCAGGTGTTATCATGGGTACATTCACAAAATTTGGATTAACCAGATTCCTGCCTTTAAACCTCTTGAATGTCACGTCAGTAACAGAAGAGCTTCTAAAGGGACAACATTAATGTGTACAGTGTCTTGTCTGTGGAAACTATGAACCTTTAAATGACTGTGCTTTCAGTGGAAGGAACAAGGTCTAAATTTTGTTGGCATAATTGATCAATCCAACAAAAAAATCGGATCAACCCAACAAAAAAAAGCACCTTTTTATTGAACATTTTTAAGTGAACATTTTAACAGTCAAGATATCTGTAACAGTGCAAACAATTACGATTTTAAACTATATTTTTCTGAACATTAAAGAATTGTTCTGAAACAATTCCACATTTTTAATATAAGAATCAGCAACACAAACCTTTTCATTCGGGGATGTGGTGCAGGCATTGGAGGCTGCCGCTTGTTTTTTGTCTATTTCACACACACTGCTGGACACAGCAACAGCAATTGCAGTCTGGCAGGCAGGAGCTTGCCTGTCGGTGTAATCTGAATGAGACCGTGAGACTTTAAAGTATCAACGCCAAAATAATCGAAACAAATTATAGGCCAAGATGAAGGAAAAGCTAAACGCCAAGTACGAAAATATAACAACTGGAGTAATTCCAGTTTGAGAATAAGCAAATGGTCTTGTTGGAAAGGATTGGCCTTCCGTCACCTGTTGGAGTGGAGTGGGAGTGAGCTACAATTACATTTCTTGTTTTGCCTGTGGCGAAAAATGGCTGATTTGGTCATGAAATGTACCAGATGGAACCATCGCCCAAAGAATTGTCTTTTGTCAGTGTTCAGGTATTCTTGTGCTTTCCATCCATCATGTTGGTTGGGGAGTGCTTCTTCTCACACTTTATATGTGCGGTGACTTCAGGCTTGAAACGGCAATAATCAGAAAAACCACAAAACCCACAGAAACTTCCTTCCTGTCTTGCAATAGGCTGCAGTAGACCGACACGAAGCCCCGCCCAGCCTCTTTTCTACTTGCAGTTAGACCCGAAATTACCACACTGATTGATATCAGTTTAGAAACATGGACATTCTCGTAATTCTTCAATGCGTCCAACGTCTGTACGTGCAGCAAGTTACAGTAAATTAATTACCATTTTATACTTTGTTTTATTTTTATCATCGCAAATATTTCGGAGCATCGAACTAAATCAGGATTAGCATTTCAGTCGGTCAATATTAGAACAATTAATTTAATACATGTATCCCAACTTTATACTGGTCCAGCATGATTGCCGTTGTTGCTCATGTAAAGGCGTTTTAAAAATCAATTATTGTAACTTCATAAAGTTGTATGTAACTGTTGATCAGCATTTATTTATTTTTGACAGAACACCCAGTACTTACTAAAGCCCGTTTTTCAAAATATTTCAAGTTAAAAACGAATCTTGACCTGCTTCTTGCAATGTCAGTCCTTGACGTTCAGACTTGTCATTCATTTTTTGGAGTGGCATCGGCTTTAATTTTTTTGGTGCGTTGCTCAGGCTTTAAGAGGCCAGAGAGGTTTGAAGCCATAAAGATGTACGTGTCTGTTCTCTGGAATGTGGGAGCTAGTAAGTGTTTCTTGTACGGGTCATCAACAAGCGGAAACTCTGGATCCTTGCTGGACTTTTTATAAGAACTCCCTTCCCTTCTTCCTCCTGTTCTTCCTGGCAGCATTCTTGACATTTTTTTCTCAGTCACTCCAATGTAATGTCAGCAGAACGCCGCTTATTTGATTTGACTCATGCTGTCTTTTGTGAAGCCACTGAACAGGAGGCTATTTGAGGACACTCCCAGGAAGTCTTGGTTTTGATTGAAGTTGCTTTGTCATGTGCTGTCTGTCGAACTTCATGTGTGTGTGAGAGAAAGAGTGAAAATGTGAGAGCAGTGAGGATGCAGTTGTGTGTGCTTGCATGTGTGTATGCGTTGTTGTGTTAGACCGCACAAAGCAGAACAATTTTGAGGGCAGGGGGGACTGCACTGTCACCTTGATGGCGGTGTGTCGGCGGGAGCTTGCTGCCCCGTTACATCACTGTCGTCACCGTAAGAGGCGGTTGGGTGCGTTGCCTTATAAGGTAAAAGCTGACCAGGTGGGTGGAGACAAGGAGGAAGAGGCGGGACAGGAAGAGCCCGGGTGACCGGGCTGGCCTGAAACTCTTGTCGAGCTGCATTTTCACACCCTTTGCTGTGCTTTGATGTGATTTGGCCGCTACGCGGCGCTCTCTCTGGCATTGAGCATCTAATTCTAGCCCCATGACACATTACTTGAAAGTGTCCTTGTCATACCTCAAGCACATTCTCATGCTGCAGGCATGCACACCCTAGTGTGTCAGCACTGTAAATGTTTAAACTGTCCCCCCACCCTCAAATAGGAAATACTAGTCATAATCAATCTATAGCCATCAAACATTGATTAACTATATGTTTATAAGGGGCTTTTTTGTAAAGAGCTAATGTTAAGACATTTAAAAAAAAAGTTTGTGTGTGTGTGTGTGTGTGTGTGTGTGTGTGTGTGTGTGTGTGTGTTTTGCGGCACCATTTGTCTTCAATCTGTTGCGAACTGTGTTATAATGCTGCAAATACATGCCAACTAGTATTAGCATTAAGTTAGTGGACTGAAAGACCAAGCTTTGTGGTTGCTTTACACAATAGTTTGTTTTATTTTTGTTTCACAGTAAACAACTGTGAATGGCAATGAATAATTTGAAGCTTTTTTGGGGAGGGGGCGGGGGGAGATTGTTCTTTCAGTTGAGTTCGCTGCCACCATACGGCACTTGTATCTCAAGTCTGCACACGCAAGCCAAAGCAGAAAATACGTCACTCGTACCTCAAGGCACTACTGTATTTTGATATAGTGGCTTGTTTGCTCTAATACGAGAGCGGCTCAGGCCAAATTCCGACAAATTCCCTTGACGAATAAAGATGATTCAGATAATGATTTTGGAATGTTAAATTTGTCTGACTTCCTGTCCTGATTATCAACGCCCTAAAATGTGCCTGGCAATAATTGGCCAGTCATATTTCTATGTTTTGTTCTCAATGGCTTCTTCTCTTTTATCGGTCTTTATGTAAGACTGTCAGATTTCAGCTTTTAGGTTGGATTGGAACACTGCGGTCAGACCTCGTAAACTTTTAAGTGTTCTGAAAGTCCTGAATGACATTCTTAGCCTCAATTTGTTTGGTGTTCGGTCTTGCAACAACTGTAGCATCTTTACTGCTGCTCATGTTTGAAGAAATAGGTAGGGGGAAAGGCCACACCTCAGTCAATAAAATGAGACACGGGCAGTGTGTGGTGACAAAGTTTAAAAGCATCCTTTGATATGCTGCATGATTACTTCTTCTTTTTCGGAACAACTACTTCCTCAACTAGTTTCACATGTCATCTTGATATGCCTGGTTAGCATCAAAGTTGCAAAATTACAGGAATTGTTAATGCTGGATTGTATGCATGGGATTTAATGGGAACAAACCAGGTATTTACAAAATTCGAAGGTTTGCTCTTAGCTCATTCACTGCTAGCCGTTTTCAAAGCAAATTTCTCCACATTGCCAGCTGTTTTACAAGACGCTAAATTTGGCATTGAACATCTTCAAAAAAATGTTTGGGTCGACTTGCCCATCTTAACTTCCCATGATGACTTCCCGTTTTTTTGTTTTTTTTAACACCACTGTTCAGCTTCAGTGTGGCCATTTTCATGTGAGCTAATTAACACCATGTTCTCTGGAAACATTCCACCGTCACTTTTAGTAATAAAAGGCCAATACAAACAGCTGATGCTTTGGGCTGGCAGCTCCCTGCGCGCCGGCCGATTGGCACTGTGGGATAATAGTGCTTGTGACAGGAATACACACTCGCGTTCATCCGTGCATGTTTAAAACCAATGATGATAACAGGGTTTTTCCTGTGTTCAAAATTGTGTGGCAGCCGCCTCCATGGTAATTTTGTGCCAACTACAGAATAAGAAACAACAGATCAAACCCCTCCACCACCACCACCTTACGTTATCAGCGTCGTGATTTTCCCTGGCACAAAGCTAGCCAAAATTAAATTTCTTCGGAATTTTAATCATGAGTAGAGCCACAAAAAAAAGTCTCAAGAAACCATACCTGAAATGCACATCACGTCAGCCATGTTGGCTTTAATCTGCTTTTTTAATGGAAATTTTGTCCATTGCCAGAGGTCCTTCTCTGGAAAACACT
This sequence comes from Hippocampus comes, assembly GCF_001891065.2. Lineage (NCBI taxonomy): Eukaryota > Metazoa > Chordata > Actinopteri > Syngnathiformes > Syngnathidae > Hippocampus > Hippocampus comes. The sequence goes on from NW_017806030.1 coordinate 353,547, forward strand.
GAGACATTTTATCTGATTGCTACCAATTTTTCCTTTCCTTGTGCACAAGACAGATGGGTTTTTTATTTATTTATTTTTATTTGTGGAAAAAAGTGGCTGGAGTATGACATCAAAGTTTGATGCCTCACTATATAAAGCACAAAACTCGAAATAGTCAACACCAGAAGGTTAGAGCTTGACCAAACGTTTTGTGTTTGATGAACTCATAAGTGCTTCCTCATGATGAAATGTATTGTCCTGGCTGGTGCACCTCCCAACATTTTTCATCCAAAATCTGCTGCGGTGATTGTGTGTTTTAATTGCTGAGCAAATTAGATCATTCATCCGACAGGAAATAACTGACATCATCATGAACTCACAAGCCTGAAGCTGTTGGCACTAGCAGCCTCAGCTAAAATGAACTTGTTTTTTCCATTCAGGTTCTGAAGCAAACGTGGTCCGTTTTGATTGGATGGCTTTTGGTCCTCAGGTGGTGCACCGGACTCGCTCGAGTGGGTTAATATTTAACTTCCCGTTCCGCTGGATCTCTTTGCCGCACATTCCTGGACAATGAACTTGGACGTTCTCCCTCCACCCACGCTCGGCTTCCTGTAGCGAACCTCAAGACAGGAAGTGTGGATTAGCTCAGCTGCTGATTGGCCAGGGGGAGAGAAGTCCAAGCGATGGTGTGATATGAGAGAAACAGACAAACTGGATGCCAAGACCGGTCGCTGATTATTCTTCTGTGATTTCATCCTGTTGTGTGCGCCAACTCTTCACTGGCCATAAAAGAGCAGCTGAACAGTGAGATTACTTTGAAAGGCATTTATTTGTACAAATGCATTTTGGAAGACTCCACTTTGAGCTCCGGTGTATATTTCAGCTTTACAGATGCCATGTCCGCTCTGTCGTCTTTTTATGTTGTGTTCTACCACACTGGATGGCACTCTCAGACATACGAGTATGTAGCGGTGTCTAGTTGAGGAATGACACTATGTATTTATTTTATTTTATTTTTTAAGTGGACAACCCTCCCGGTGATAATTTGGATCTGTAGTGCCTACTGAAACCTTTTAAAAAGTCAGCGTCTTTAGGCCGGTTTCCCCTCAAGAATACTGAATTTGGTAGGCCTGTCTTTCATGAGTAAATCTACAAAAATTCTCGAAGCCATGGCACAGAAGACTCAAAGTCAGCCATATTGGTTCAAAACTACAATTTCTGTGCCATTTTGACCATTTCAAGGGGTCTCTGAACGGCTAACTTGCCCGAGGGAATTTGTCTGATTTTCATCATCTCTGTTTTCACACACAATACAATGAAATGTCCACTTGGTGCATTTCAACATGAGTGTGGAGTTTTTATGGTTTCGAAATATCGTTCTGCAACACCTCAACCTGAACAAAATATTTGGTGTTGCAATGAGCCTCAGAGTATTACAACATTGTGTCGACATGTATGGGGTCAGGAACCATGTACATTGTGAGCAACAACGTGCCAACAGTTTAACTGCAAGTTTTTGCATGCGTGCGTGTACATTTTGAAAGTGCAAGGCCTCAACCTGCAAATGTTTCGGTTGGTGCAGTCTGACCCGGCAACAAAGACAGGAAGCGACATAAATAAATGAACAAATAACAGCACAGCTTGACATTTTAGTCTGAAAGTCCCCCCTATTCACTCTCCCACCTACCCACGCATTTCCTGTTTTGTGACATAAGTTGAAGTTATGGAAATATGGCTGTTATTAAAGCAGCGCAAAGGTTTGGACAAAGACTGGTTGACAGTGTAACTGATCGTGCCTTTTTGGGTCAGGAGGATCATCTTGCACACACACGAACAGGATTTAGATGGCTTCTGTGTTGTGCCCCTGTGGGGGACTCCCACGTGCCACCGTCATGTAAGAAGCTTAGATTACCAAATAGCTATGTAGTGTATATCTTTCGGATCACTCTTGTAATTGCTGTTTTTTAATCAGGAGTCAAGAAAGTTAGAAAAATAGCCCTTGACACTCATCACACTTAATTTCACATCCATTGAATGTCTATCACAACAGCTCACATGAAAACATGTTAAGGACAGGTAGTTTGGCATTTTGGTTTGCAGCAGCCATATTGAGTGAATTTCAGGGCCCGTACTTTGTTGAACTTCGGAATTTGCCCAAGTGAGGCTCGATCGGAAGCAGCTATGCATACTCGGCAGATCTGTGACCCTAAATATCTGCGCTTTGTTTTTGTCTACATCGTCAAATGTGGACGGAGCATCGTGACAGATTTTGATGATCTTTTTGAAGATTCTTTGTAAGAGCTGCCTTACATTACTTTCTGAGATCAACATGAAATCCGGTGGACATGTCCATCATGAAACAGGACACACTCAAAAGTCTCAAAGACCCATTAATGAAATTGAACAGATAGGTCATTTTGGGCAAAATCTAGGGTTTGTACTTTGACAAACTTCTACTTGGCTGTGTCATTTAGAAGCATGGCCTTTTATTTACTCAAGTGGAGTCTGTCCAGTGGTCATTTGGGATACGGCATCTCCAACAGTTGAAATTATCCGGTTGCAAGTCAGGGTATGACAACAAAAGTGGCTTTGTAGCGCCTCCCACAATTTTTTTGCTTTTAAATTCTGCCCTGCGGCAGGTTTCATTTGGCAACATGAAATTCAGCCGGCGTGACAATCATAGAACATAGTAGACCCACAAAAAAAGTCATGCCCAAAAAAGCGGGAGGAAGTCTCCCATTTTGTTTTCAAGCTGCCATTTTATGGTTGAGATTTTGTCCAGTTGCTCCCACATTTAAACAATACATTGTAGACAAATTGTGGCTAAATTGTTAAAACGAGTTTTTGTCATCAGAGCATGACTGCTAAGTTTGATGACTCTTGAAATGCTAAGAAGCTGGCTCCACAAGGTCAGATTTCAACAATATGTCTTGTAGTGTAGTGTTTTTTTTTCCTGACAACTTGTCAGCACATGTAGCAAGGAGGTGTGTGTGTGTGTGTGTGTGTGTGTGTGTGTGTGTGTGTTTGTGTGTGTGTGTTTGTGTGTGTGTGTACGCGTAAATGATGACATGTCCAGATTTGAGAGTATAATAAGAGCAAAGAAACCTCTGCTTTGACTTCATCATGTTTGCTCTTGGGTGTGTGCATGTTTCAACTTTTGTGTGTGTTTTAAGCATCATCACTGTCAAGCGCTGACCTCCAAGCAGCTGTTGAGACAAGTCGCCGTGCGCTGCTTCTTTCTTTTAAGCCTTTCACTTCTCAAACACACTTGTAGGCCTCAACCCTGGCTCTCATCATGTCCTGGAGGGGAAGGGGTTTTGGGGGGATGGAGTTGTGAGGTTGTTTTGATGGTGTCCAGTTCCTGCCGTCGCTCTACAGTAGCTAAGGCTGTGTATCCTCCAACAGCAGCACAGTATGAGCAGAGCTGCATGGAATGAATTTAAAGTGTGGGGCCAGTTAGTTCTTGGGCCTTTGCCGTGAAGCGCGTGTATGTTTGTTGAGGCTTTACAAATGGAGAACAAATGCAGCATGTATTACTTCAATATAGATTTGAAAGTCCTTCCTGGAATGTTACAGACCTGTGCTGCTGTGTTGCAGCAGATTTTGATGACTTTTGATGAATTTTGTTAACAATTCAGTTTGTTTTTTAGCTTCCAAATCCAGTTTACCTACCATTATGAATTTTGGTAGGCATGTTTATCATCAGTGGCTCAACAAAGTCCTCAGAAGCCATGCCTGAAAATGCACGTGAAGGCTGCCATTTTGGTTTCAGGAGCCGTCATTTTAGCCATATTCAAGGTGTTCTTCAAAGACAAACCTGCCCTAAAGATTGTGTCTGATGTCTCAAATTTTACAAGCTTCATGGCACTTTGCCTCAAAGAACCTTTCATTAATAGATCTGTGTTGCAATATTCTAACTTCTGTTTTCCATCCCCAGTTCCTCTTTGTGGTATTTCAAATAATACACTAAAACACTGTGTCTGTCTTTGTTTTTCATCTTGGCTTCTCTCCTACCTGAGTCGGAATCGTTTGTGGTGTCAGCACGTCGCTGCATGTCTAAGGCCCTTAAACCTGGTGAATGTGTGAGGGTACATGCTGCAGTGACAGGTTGTTAGGGTGAGATACAACTTGACAACATAGTGATATAATTACATCAGAGGCGTGTTATCGCCTGTTCTACAAGGACGGTATGATGATGGTGGACCAACATGATGAGTAAACCATCAGAGCCATCTTTCACATTGACCTCATCAAATGTTTTTGTGTGTGTGTATGTGTAAAATGATCTATGTTTGTGAAATTATTGAGCATGGTGAATGGATTGTTTTCTTTATTCACACAATTTTTGGTTAAACTCTTTGTGGAGTTCAGTTATGACGTTTTCTCTTTAATGCAAACGTTGCCACTAAACCACGACACCAAAATACTGAAAATTCACACTTTCCACAATTTGGCGTCATTAATCTGTGTCATACAGCTAGTACTTTTTTGGAGGCAACTGGGTAAATTCCTTTGAGAGAATTCATTCAGGTACGACCAATGGAAATAGTCTGAATTCTCCCCAAATTGACTTTTTCAAACAAAATGTTGAACTGGTGTTTTTTTAGCTTGTGTTCCAATTGAATTTGATCATGCACTGAAAGGGACCAAATTGTATTTTCTACCAGTTCGGGCATATTATGTATTTCACGTGGCACCTAGGTCTGACACAAGGGACCAAATTGTATTTTCTACCAGTTTGGGCATATTATGTATTTCACGTGGCACCTAGGTCTGCTCATACCCTATGATTTAAACCTGGGAATTTCACAATTTAGCATCAACCATCTGCCGAATTTGCCAGTTCAAGTGGCGATCAGGTAAATTCCGTTGGAATTTATCTCTGGTGCAACCCATGAATTTTGCCTGAAAACTACATCTTCAAACTAAAATGGCTGACTGCCTTTGCATTTCATGGTATAGGTTTGATTTGAATTTTCTGCATTCTGTCCTGATGAACGTGCATAGTTCTTGCATAAGTTGTTGTTAGATTCCAGTGTGTCCTGCCATGATGACACTGCGCGCCAGAGCTTGTCTAAATGGGATGTACCGATGACTGGTACTGATTTTATTCAACACCGCAGGGGGTGTATCTATTTCATGCCATTTGTGTTTTAGTGTCTTTTTGGAAATGCTAAATAACCCGCTTCAGCTTTTATATTTAACCTCTGGGCCTGATCGGAAAAAGGGAGTTGAAAGAAGTTTGCGGTTCCCAGCCGACAGCTTCATTTGCAGAACCTTCCACCCTTCACCAGTGAAGCGTGCACGACAGGGTGGTTCAATCTGTATAGAAGAAGACATGTTGGACAACTTAAACACTTCCAGACCCAAACAGATGCTTTCTAGATAAAATGATGTCTGCTTAGAAGTGCAAATACTGACCGATAACCAGTGCCGTCTGGTGCTGTACTTAATTCCAACAGTAGGTGGCGCTGAAGCATGAAATGCTAGTTATGGTCATTCCAAAACAAGCCACCTATTCTGTGTTTCTCTTGTTTATATTTCCTGATATAGTTTTATGGTCATTCCAAATCAAGCTAGTTATGGTCATTCCAAATCAAGCCACCTACTCTGTGTTTCTCTTGTTTATATTTCCTGATATAGTTTTGAATGGATCGATGTTGGATCCGTGCTAGCCATGCAGCTACTCCAGGCTAAATGGCAACCATTTACATCATCTTGACATGTGCATGCGGTCATGCTAATAATGCATTACCCGTCTGCAATAAACCGCTGATTATGGTTGCAAGCACAACGAGCCACTCTTCCTTCTCAGCAACAAGTTGCCATGGCAACAGTGTCCTTTCACACACACTTTTTTCTTCTTTCATCCCAACAATCAGAAAAAAAAAATCACATCCACAACTAGAATGTGATCCTTCAAAATGAAACAAAAAAATAATTTGAGTTGATAGGCCGCCTGGGCAGGTTTAACGGCTCTCAAGTAGTGCATTAAAGCAAATGAAACACCGCTCACAAAGTTGTGCCACACCCTATGATTGCGGAATACAAGCACACTTCCTCCCTGCTATCACAACTAAATGCAGTTTGGTACATTTTGCTTTGATGGCAAGTGCAATTATGACATTGGATCAAATGCTAACATGTCAGTGATGAGTATGCCGTCGTATAGCAAGATAGCAACTTGAGTAATGAAATAAGCATCGGGGTAGATTCATTGAAACAAATACACAGTTAATTTTTTAACGAAGCGTTTGTTTTTACTTACCGGTACATTTGCCATATTTATTTATTTTTAAATAAAATGCGGAGGTGGATTTGTTTTAATTGGAATTAGCATTGTATTGTTTGTTTTTACTTACATTTGCCATATTTATTTATTTCTAAATAAAATGCTGAGGTGGATTTGTTTTAATTGGAATTAGCATTGTATTAATTTGGAAATGTAATTTTTCAAATGTGTTTTTAAGTTTGGAAAAACTTACAAAAAATTCAACTTGTTTGAAATATAGTTTTTAAAATTGATGTTGAATTACATTTTTACCCCCGTAATGGAATGGAATGAATGGATTTTTTTTTACATTTAATACATTTGGAAATACTATATACATTTTAAAACATCTATTTGTGAAAAATATATGTATTTAATTCAAATCAATTATGACTGGTTATTTAGCTTGATTTTTTTTTCCTTCAACCAACCACAAGTATCACTCGTACTGAAATATATACTTAAAACACTTCTGTTTTAATGTGCACTTTCTGTGTGTTGACAAGCGCTCCAATAATGGTGCTCAAATTCTTAACTAAGCAGCAACTTCCTGTCATTGCAGCACCACTTCCTGCTGCATTGAAGCATGCATGTGCTAGAAGGGGACATTGTTGTCCCGCTCCTACCCACCAATTTGTCTGCTTGTTTATGTGAAATGTATATCCCCCTCAGCCTCCACTCCCACCCTCTCGTTTATTGGGCGGACAGCTGAAGGGTGCCATTATCCGCCTCCCTCAATGCAAGCTTTGTGCCATCCATTGCGGTGGGCTGCTAAAAACCGGGGCGGAACCACCAGGAGCACACAATTATGTTTTGCAACCCAGTGGTGAGGTGGGGGTAATTGTATGCATGATTGCCTGCCAAAATGTCGTCAAAAAATGAGACGTTTCAGGCCGTGGCAATAGTAGGAATCCATATATGTATAAAATAACTTGACTTGTCCATCTGTATATCTACAGCTAATTTACAACATCCTATTTTTCCGGGAATGCCTGCAGCCCAGAAGCGACGAATGGCAAATTCCAAAGTCCCAGGCCATGAGCACCCCCGACACACACACACACACACACACACACACACACACACACACACACACGTCTGTTCATGATTTGTCACTGCGTTCGTTTGTGTTTTGGAATTCATCACAAGTATCACAGATGTTTAGTCAGAGTTTCTGTCAGGATTAATTTGACATGAGTGTGGGAATGTGCTCCAATATCAGGCTGGATTATAGATATTTTTCATGAGCAACCTTGCAGTGGAAACTGATGACAATAACATTAACCGGCTGTAAATCTCAATTTGCTTCCAAGATGAGAGTTTAAAAATGAGGATTAGGATTTCAAACTAGGGTTAGTATGCCCAGACTAGCCTTTCAAATTCTGGTTTCAGTAAGGTGCTTTCAAATTGTGGTTGTTTTCACTTGCATTTTTGGTTAAAAAAAAAAAAAAAGCGAAAAACAGTACCAAGTAAACATAAATCTTCACTTGTTTTCAAGATGAAAATGTACCAAAAAGAGGAATGTTTATGTGAAGCCAAACAATACGTGTTTGAAAGCCACCGTTTTGAGGCTCCAACATCCACTTCCTGTCACCCACAGTGCTTCCTGACCTCGCTTCCTGTCTACTCAATAGCTTTTTAAACTCTGCAGTTATGTTTGTTTTTTGTTGGGGGTTTTTTTGCTACATCAAACCATCAGTGAGTCTACAAAGCCAACAATAAATGCATTCACAATGAAATAAATCACTATTCATTCAATATTTTGTGTAATTACTCTTAACTGCTCACGTTTTTTTTTTTTTTTTAAAATAATGGATATCTGTTACATTTCCTTTCAAATTAAGCAAAATTGCAAACAACTGTTCATTAATTATGTCTGCCCCATGTTTTGAGCCGTTTTTGTCATTGCTGGTCAATTTACTCTGTATATAATTCACCCTCAAATGGCTGCTTCAAACCAAAATGGCCGTCTTCCTGTCAAATATCATGAATGGATTCTTGGGAGGTTTTCCTCTGCATCCTGTTTCCGTACACATGTTCACCCAATTTCAAGTTGCCTGGTGAAGTTGGTATCAGGGGCATTTTTTTTTTCAAACTTGTGAATCTCCCGAATTGTAAAACGTAGCCATGTTTCGCCCACATCAGAGGGCGCAGGCAAAGAAAAAAAGCATGACCATTTCGCATCTCCCATCTGCCAAAAATACCTGCTTCTATGCGCCTTTTGATGAATTAATATAAATAAATCAAGGTACTGTATAAGAGCTCCGAAATTCACTCTAAATACCTGCTGAAACCAAAATGGTCTATTTCCTGTTCAATTTCATGCATGGGTTGTGGAGACTTATTTGTGCATCCTGCTATGATACACAGGTCTTCCCAATTTGGTGTCCATCGGTGAAACCGATGGCAGCATTATTATTATTATTATTATTATTATTGTCATTATTATTATTATTATTATTATTTATCTTCTGGTTAGAATGGCCGAATTGACTTTCACTAGCTGCTTCTAACCAAAATGACTTTCTGTTTGATATCGGGCATGGTTGACACTTAGGGTAGCATAAAAAGCCGTGTTGACCTATGATTGGATGCTTCAACCTAAAATGTCCACCTTCCTATTCAACTTTTTACGTGTACTTTAAACTCTTGGTTTTCATCCTGTCATGGTGGACAAATCCAACTTATCTAATGTCAATTGGTGAAGTTTGTGGCAGGGCTGGTTTGTATTTTTTTCCCCGCTAACTTTTTGAGGTGAGCCCCTGAGTTTGTTTTGGAGAATCGTGTTTAAGACTGCTTAAAACATTTTGACCAGACATGCGGTTGTAAAAATTAGTGCATTTCTGGATTTCTCAGCCCAAAAAAAAGGTGATTAATTTGGAATTCGTAAATTCTTACATTTAATACGGGTCGAACAGGACGAGGGGCTGTTAATGTTGTGCAAGGGAAAGCTGCGCATCGTACATTCCTGAATTGTGTACGTTTTTGTTTGTCCTCATACAGACGTTCACAGCGTGGTGCAACTCCCACCTGCGCAAGGCCGGTACACAAATTGAAAACATCGAGGAGGACTTCAGGGATGGACTCAAACTCATGCTGCTTCTGGAGGTCATCTCAGGTAGGCCTGATTGATTCAAGTTATTCCCATTTGTCGGCATACAATGTTTAGCACTAAGGAAGGTGGAAGTACATTTCTTGCCACTCAATTGCGTCGTGGAGTACAAAAGCTTTTATGATAAGGTTTAAAAGCCAGGGTAAAGAGTTCAAATTAAAACTGAATTAGGGTTTGAAAACCAGTGAATGTATTTTTCTCACGGCTTGACCGGTGTTTTTTTTTTTTTTTTTTTTTTTTGGGAGCAACTTAGTCTACCAACTCTGTAAACAGCACAGAATCACAAACATAATGTATTATTATAATATTTATATACCTATTTGTCTGGCGTATGTTTAGGTGAGCGATTACCCAAGCCAGAGCGAGGCAAGATGAGGGTTCACAAGATCAACAACGTCAACAAAGCTCTGGACTTCATTGCCAGCAAGGGAGTCAAACTGGTCTCCATTGGCGCAGAGGGTCAGTAGACACGCATATATACACACACTCACACACACACACACACACACACACACACACACACAATACATATAAATTTGCAATAGGTTATTTGGAACAGGGTGTGGAACCACATACTGCTTCATCAAAACATCACAGCCTACATTGATAAGTCAATGCCAAATAATCTGTGTCATCTTGTGTATTTAAGCCATGTGAGGAATTCTAGCCTGACCACATGCATGCTTTTGACAGTGTAAAAGATGACGTCAAGAAATGGAAATGTGTCACACCTTCATACATTCTTTACATTCTCTACATTTCTATTGTATAGTTCAAACATACCTGCTTGATGATTAAAATTTTTGCCAGAGATGTAAAACTATTGATCAATTCCACTTTTTAAATGCAATTTAAAATTAAATGCATCTATTAATAATTTTTAGACATATAGCAGACTATTTTGTTTTTCTTGCATTTATTTATATATTTGATCATGTCATATTCAATATTTACATTTGTTTTATCATTCAGTATATAATACTAAATTAACATATAAATCTTATGTGGTATGTGATTGACTTCCCTCATCAAGAAACAACACTATTGATTTTTTGACATTGTTCAATGCAACCAGTGGGGAACAAGCCTGCGTGTCACCAATTAATTTACATGTGTTAAACTTCTATTTGAGGTTATGTCATATGGAGCTTTCTCAAGTCTCTAAAGATGCTGTTTAGCAAGACTTCTTTATATCAGACAAGGCAGACTTATTTCCGAGTATCTTTCGGCTTGCCTCGCCTTCGAAGCAAGCTATGAAGAGAAACCCACCGTTGTGTCTCTGCCCGCAGGAGAGCTGTGCGCAGTGAAGGAGGTGTGTCTGTGGGTGTGTTCGTGTTACACTACCTACCTCGCTACGAAAAACAAACAAAACCAAAACATAGTGTAATACAAAAATTAAGCTACTGCGCTTCTATTAATTAAACGCTGTTTATTTATTTATTTATTTTTGTTTACACAAATGATTTTATGTACTAAGCTAATTTAAATTATTTCATTTATAACGTTATTTTTCGTGTAACACAATATATACTCTATAGATGCTACATCATTTTCAAATATGTGATCTGATATTAATTGTTCTCATTACCATTTTGAACACAAATATTCAGACAAAGGAAGAGTCTGTGCTGCAGTCTGATGACCTTTGAAGTCCACTACATTCCACATTGACTTAATCGACAAATAAATGATGTGTGTGGGTTTTTTTTGCCTACAGAAATTGTGGATGGAAACGCTAAGATGACACTGGGAATGATCTGGACCATCATCCTCCGCTTTGCCATCCAGGACATCTCTGTTGAAGGTTTTCTCGAAACATTTCCACTATGAACACCAATTGATATTCACATGAGTAATTTAGAAAATTTCTTGTTTCACGAGATACAAGACAAAATAAAATGTCTTATCATGCACCAGGAAAAAAAAAAAAAAAGATGTGCTGTGTTGTATTTCAACATAAAATCGCACGTTTCTGCTTTCATCTGATGGCTGGTTAAAATGGTTCAGGTCTCATATGATATTTCCAAACCATTTGTTCCCATCAAGAGAAAGTTAATCCTCTGCTTCTTCTTCTGTCTTATCATCCTCACAGAGACGTCGGCTAAGGAGGGTCTTCTGTTGTGGTGCCAGAGGAAGACCGCTCCCTACAAGAATGTCAATGTGCAGAACTTCCACATTAGGTAACACACGGACACACACACACACACACACACACACACACACACACACAGTGCAAAATAAACTGGGCTGCTGAACACAAGCACAGCTGGTATTCAAGTAGTGTATTTTTCTCTTTGATCCCACATTCTTTTTCTTATTCAAATCTGTAACAAGAACTCCCTCTGGTGGAAATGTTTGCACAATGGGACAGAAAAACATTTCTATTATGGGGATATGTTGTTGCAGATCCTTACTAGATGGAAATCTGCGACATCAAGAAAAATGTTTCAGTTTTTCCCCTAGTGCACGTCTTAAAAACATTTAAATGTATGAAAATACAATTTGTAAAGTACTTTTCAGGACCTTTTCTCACTCATGTTGCTGTGCTCTCCAGAAATGGCAGCCTATTTTTAAACATTACATGAAGGGAACAAAAAGAAGATTCTCTGGCTCGCACAGTTCTGCAAAATAAAAGGCAATGTGTGCTAGCTTCAATCTGTGCGTCACTCTCAGTTGTAGTTTACTGTAAACTAGACTCATAAAAGAGAATTTAACGATATATTTCAAACTCAAAATGTTCAAACGTTCTCGTCTGTTTGTTTAATACGAACATATACAGTACATAAATATACAGGGAGAAAAATGTAACCCATTGAAATTCTTCAATAAATGCTCTGTGGAAATTCAGCCAATAAATATTTTCAGTGAAAAACAGGGATTGGTGTCCCCCAAATAAAAAACAAATGACCCCAAAAAAATAAGACTTCAAATCGGTGATTCGTCGGGTTCCAAACATGAATATGCAGTGAAAATTAGCATAGATGTTAGAAACATTTAAGCAACTGCGACTTTAACTAACATAGAGCAGCAACAAAAAATGAAGACAGCACACAGCAATCCTCGCAAGCACATATTCTCGCTGCTCTGTGGGACCAATGACTGTTATGGAAACTGGAGTTTACTTGAAGATCTTCTCTACCTCTTCTTTTTGCTCTTAATTATGCTGAATTTTTGGTACTTAACTGACGGCGCGCAACTCTGAAATCAGACTTGTCTGCATACAGTAAAAATCTATGAAAATAATCGTAAGAATCCCGCGACATAGTGGGGGGCACTAAAGTTCACTATATTGAATCACATGGATTCGACAGAGTGTCATACTGGTAGCAGGTGTTACAAATGGCTGTCCTCAAACTCAGTGTTTCGCCACCTTTGAGCCAAGGCTCATATTTTACTTTGGAAAAAGCTCACGACAGACACCCAAAAAAAAAAAAAAAAATTCTAAAAAGTCTACACTGAAATAATGAGATTAACGGGTCTCTGTATATCGTTTGCACACTTGGATGGCCAAAGATGCATTTAAATAAAGGATTTTTGGACCAATTAAATGAAATGGGATCATTTCCCCAGCACACTTGATAATCTCTTGCAGGACACTGGTTGGGAATCAGTTCTCTAATGTTCGTTACCATCATCTAAGTGTGTTGCAACATAGTGACACACATTGTGGTACTAGTGTAACTGGTGTGTGTGTGTGCGTGTTGCAGCTGGAAGGACGGCCTCGCCTTCAACGCTCTGATCCACAGACACAGACCAGAGCTCATTGACTACGACAAGCTCAGAAAGGTGACCGACACCGTGTGTGAACCATCTCTACCAAAGTGGAGAGATGTCAAGTATAGACTAATAATGAACATTGTCCTGAAATTCATTCAGCAGGATTGCAAACGCGTTGCTGGTTGTCTAACTTTAGCTCTTTGCTTTGTGACTATCCGTCTGTGACTGATAACGTAGGATGACGCAGTGACCAATCTGAACAATGCCTTCGAGGTGGCCGAGAAGTACTTGGACATCCCCAAAATGTTGGACGCAGAAGGTATACCTCATTTGTGTCCATCTATGTGTTAGTTGTTTGTGTTCGGCGTTCCTATACAGATGGTTAATACTTTTTTTTTATTGACTGTCTTCTTATTGCTATGTTGTTCTGTATTACTGAAATATACGTAACTAAAGAGTGCTTTGACAGCGAAGCTTGGTACAGGCTTTCAAAGTAGGGTTTCAAGCCAGGGTTAGGGTTTCAAATGATGGATTTCAAACTGTTAGGATTTCACATAAGGGTTAGGGTTTCATAGTAGAGTTTCAAACCTTATTTTTGGGGTTTATCTCAGGGGATAAATACCGGCTACGGTTTCAGACTCAGTTGTCAAGTTGGGGTTTCAAATTTAATTCTTCAAGCCAGGGTTAAGGTTCAAAACAAGGGTTGGAGTTTATAGTAGGTTTGTATTTTCAAGGCGGGATTTCAAGCAAGTGTTGGGGTCTCAAACAAGGGTTTTTTCACGCCTGGTTGAGCTTTCAAAATATGATTTCAAAAGGCCATCAGAGTGTTAGGTTCGTGTTTCAGCATAGGTTTTCAAACCTGGGTTGGGGCTTTATTTTTAAGGTTTCAATCCAGAGTGAGGGTGTTGCTCTTGGTTTCGGGTCTGAAAATATGGTTTCAAGATGGGTTTACGGTTGATGATACAAGCCAGGGTTAGGGTTTCAGAGTGGGTGGTTAATGACAAAGAGCGTTCATACCAGCAGTATCCATCTCTAGCATGCTTTTTTTGTGTACACATCATTTGTTATCAACATAATAATGTATCTATTTTGCTGCCTGTGCATTATGTTGTCCATCATTCTGGTCTCCTGTGCGAGCATGCGTGTACGTGTGTCATACATGTGCGTCCATGTTTAATCACGTCTTCATAACCTCCCCTTCAATAGACATTGTGAACACTGCTCGTCCAGATGAGAAAGCCATAATGACTTATGTGTCCAGTTTCTACCATGCCTTCTCTGGAGCTCAGAAGGTACCCCATGTCAACAGCCCCTTTGTCACCCCCCTGCCCCCAACTCCTTTTAAAACAAATGTTTCTTTATTTATATATATTATACTAACAAGCGCCCCGCTACCGCTCCCCCTCATCTGGCATGGCCTCGCTTTCTTTCACAGCTCTCTCAGTTCCGGCCCCGCATAGCAAAAGGATGTGTTGGGACACAAATGAGCAGCAATCTCTATCCTACAGTCAATGGAAGTCACCTGGTGAAAGTGCAATAACAAGTAGAAACATTTTTATAAAAGTTCCTTAAGAGGGGGGAGGAAACGTAGATGAGGTCAAGAATCTTGACTTTTAGTTTTTATTTTAGTCATAATTTGCGAGCACTTTCACCTGTATGGGTTTCATGAGTAAATGCATAGATTGTTGCATTTGTGTCCAAATGTGAGCTGTGACACTCCATCGGTGAATTAGCGTCACTTTCAGGTGGAGCCGCAGCCGTCCTCCCCGTCCATTCCAAAGTTGCTTTGGGGTTGCTTGGGCTTCACTCTCTGTTCTTATTCTCTCTCTTTTTATTTCATCCTTTGCTTCGGCTGTCGGGCAGACATCGTGGGCACGCTGAGGCCTGACGAGAAGGCCATTATGACCTATGTGTCCTGCTTCTATCACGCCTTCTCTGGCGCGCAGAAGGTACATGCATTCAACACGCCCTAAAACTGAGAGTTCCCATCATATACAGTGTACGTGCACAGTGATGACTCGCATATTCACAGTTGGGCATTTACGAATTCAGTTGTTTTATTTTTTGTGGGGGGTATGAAACCTAGCTTCTGTTATTTGATGAAATTTTTGCATATTCGCAGTTTTTGTGCTCAGGCCAAAGTAATAAAATTATCACTTTTGTGCCATTGGTGGAATCTTGGTGTCGTTGTTAGGGTTAATTCATGATACTTTTTAATTTATTCATTTGGTTTGTTTTTGAGATATCCTATTTTGTGGCAGCCCTTGAATGCACATCAAAATTGAAAGTGAAAGTATTTTTCTGCTTCTCTCCGGATGCAGCTACTTACCGTAATTTCCGGACTATAGAGCGCACCTGATTATAAGCCGCACCCACTACATTTTTAAAGGAAAAACCATTTTGTACACACACAAGCTGCGTCTGTCTATAAGCCGCAGGTGCCCATATTATAACATGAGATATTTGCAAGGAAAGAATAGCAACCCGATGAAAAGGAAGCTATGTACATATATTTTCGCTTTGATATTGGCTTAACTGAAATAGCGAGTTTCGGTGTCTTGATGGGAACTCTCCAAACAGGCTTCACTGCTTTAAAATGCTGACTCTGTTTCTCTAAAAAGAGAAAAAAAAATCTCTGTCCACCCTTACCTTCCTAAAGTCACATTTACAGCGTTGTCACAGTTGCCTTTGTTTCGTTTTTTTTTTTTTTTTTGGGAACATCCAATGATGTGAATCAGTCATTATCATAGCAATCCATTTTTGTGAATTGCTGAAAAATCTGAATATAGGTACCTTTACACCCCTTGCGCTGTATATCCAATTTGCCTCCTAGTTTCTTAAGAGACAGAAAACTTTAGTGTGTGACTTTGGGAAGTGTTGATTTCTTTTCGAAACATGAGTCAATAGCTTTCCACTTTGTCTCAGTTGCTGTTTTAATTCCACAATTCCACATATCTTATTATTGTCTGTGTATTATCCATTTTTTTTTTCTTACGTTAAAATCATTTTGTTACTGAAAACCTTAAAACTAATTCAAAAATTGATTCAGCATTCAGTGTTGAATTCACTTGCCAAATGTGTTGTTTTTGTATTCCTGCAGTCCAGTAGTTAATGTCGTAGGACCCGCTGGACTTCAGCACCATTTGAACCTGATATACTTGATGTATGGACCCACTTGAGACGCATGGTGTTTTTTTATAAGCACAGTGTGTGTGATTGAGGCACATGAAACTAACTGCCAGCAGCTTCTTGCATGTTGTAACCATCCAAACGATGCTGCTGTTTTTTTATTTTTTTTTAAATACACGGCCGTTTGTTTCCACACTTTTCCCCCCTAAAACACGTGTGAATTTTTTTTTTTTTTTGCAATGAAATTTAGAACCCAATCATTGCTCGTGTGTGTTCACGCCAATGACTTGACACATCTGAGCACGTTTTTTTTTTAAAAAAGGGCCACAAAATTTTTTTCATGAGGTAAAAGGAAAAAAAAAACTAACATATGAGCTTAGTGTAATGAGAAAATCATTATCATAGTAGAACTCATTATACTTTAAAAAAAATGAAAGTAATACGTTTAACACAATTACATTTGTCAGTAGCATTTTAATCCATTTGTAACTATTATTACTATATCAGTGTAATAAGGCATTTTACATATAGATTTCAAACATAATTATTGTATTGAATAAAATGTTTACCAAACAAATGGTAAAATAAACAATTTTACAAAACCATTTAATGTATGCTTTGGTAAAATAGGTAAATACTTAATGCATGTGTTTAATTGCACATGCAAGTTGAACTTTTAGTGATTTTATTGTGTAAAATAGTTTGTTTTACTAATATGTTAATTTTAAAATAAATTAATTTGTGAAAGTATTAGTATTTACAACTTAAAATTGTATTTTTTGTAATTTATGACAATTGAATTGATTTAAAATGTTATTAAATTATACATTTTAAAATTGTATTCACAAAAACTCAATTGAGCAGTTATGTAATTAGATCAATGAATTTAAAAAATGCATGAACTAAAAAAAAAAAAAAAAAACAATTGCATTTAACCAATTGCATTGGGAATCAGCTACAGTAATGCCTGGCTAGGTATTGCTAGCATCTCTCACCGGCTTGTGTTTGCTCTTCATAGGCTGAGACCGCTGCCAATCGAATCTGCAAAGTACTGGCGGTCAACCAGGAGAACGAGCACTTGATGCAGGAGTACGAGAAACTGGCCAGTGATGTACGTACAAACAAGACATGACTCGCTAGTCCTACATTATTCCTGTTGATGATTCCATCCTCCCCTCGCACAGCTGCTGGAGTGGATCCGTCGCACCATTCCCTGGCTGGAGAACAGAAATCCGGAGAAGACCATGTCTGAGATGCAGCAGAAGCTGGAAGACTTCCGGGACTACCGCCGCGTCCACAAGCCACCAAAGGTTCTTCTCCATTTCCCTGTGGAGCTAACTTGTTAAATGATATACTGTGTAGCTACCGTGCTCTTTTCTCGACCACATGGAGTCACTGCTTCCTATCACTGAAAACTCCTGGCACCACAGAATAAGCGATCAAAACACACACCACACAACTCTAATTGCTCAGGATAATCTTTTTTTAATCACCTTTAACGTACCTCTACACCACAGGATTTTTTTTTTCATCTTAAAAACAAAATGCAGTATATAATTAAGGATATTTTCCCCCCTACAGGATAATTGCTAATTGTTTTTTTCTTTTTTATCCTAACACCACAGGATAGTTTTATTTTAAAAATCACTCAACACACCGCATCCGCACATCACATTAGATATTTTTTAAAAATAACTGAACACATATTACTTCACTCAATAATCTTTTTTTCTTCACTCCTAACAAACCTCACACCACAGATTAATTAATCACTCAAGCGCCCAAATAGTATCAACTATGTGAAAATGATCGATTTCCTTATATTTGATTCATACACCAGAAAAAAATGAGTAAATACCTTCATCATCCCTTCAAAACATACTTTTCTTTCGAGGGTGGCGCGATAAAAGTGGATGAAACGAAATGGCTACTAGGAAAACCTTATCGTGTGTGGTATCAATGGAAAGACTGGGGCTTTCTGCAGCCTCTGATTTAATTTAAATCTACATCATTATAAGACAAGAAGCTACAATACAATTCCTTGTGATGTAAACAAAACATACTTGTTGCTAGACTAACGCCAGAAGACTGCTACCGATTGGTCAGAATTACTTTGAAATCATGCGACACTTTCAGGGACAAAATGGATTCCAAAATAAAATACTGATTACAAAGTTTTACAAGTGAAATGTAAAAATTTGCTTTATTAAAGTTTCTGTTGGGATATCAGTATAAAAATTTGCAGTCGTAAAGGTTGTGTTATGGGAAATAAGCAGTTTTAATTCCATTCCTGTCTAATAAGTGCTAGTATGCATTGCTAAGAAATTATTTCGTCAAATTTGATCGGGATTATCTCCATTCTCCAGGAACTGCATTCCTGATCTTCATATCCATACATCTTCAATAAATATTACCCCAATCTATATGTTATGTAGCCTGCCGATGTTATGTAATGGCCATGTAGCACTTTATTTTTTGTTAGTTTTTTTGGGGGGTTTTTTTTTTTGCTTTGATGCTTTGTGTAATTCTTTAATGTGCTTTAAATATGACTTTGGATTCTGCAAGTCCACCTCTTCACTTTAGTGCTACCAGTTACTTGGTTCATATTTGCGTTCTTACCACTAAGAAATACAAATGTTGGTCCCGCAGGTCCAGGAGAAATGTCAGTTGGAGATCAACTTCAACACGCTACAGACCAAACTCAGACTCGGTGGCAGACCTGCCTTCATGCCGTCAGAGGGACACATGGTGGCTGTAAGTACACACATTCAAATCACAAAACCTTGATGTCGTGTACTGGGAATTTTTGATGATTACTTCTCTGTCCCTCATATTCAGGATATCAACAGGGCATGGCACTGTCTGGAGGGTGCAGAGAAGGGTTATGAGGAGTGGCTCCTCAATGAGATCAGACGTCTGGAGAGATTAGACCACCTGGCTGAAAAGTTCCGCCAGAAGGCCTCCATCCACGAATCCTGGACCAGCGGTAAATCCAAAGACTACTCTTGGCCCCTACAAGGAATGACCAAAGCAAAACAGTACCTGTTCATTCTGAGTCAAAGCAACAGTTGGCACTGTTATCGCTGACTCACATGCCAATTTAACCAACTGAAAAACAGAAATCAAGTCGAGTAATTATCGGACGTACTGTGTACAACACAACACTACAAACAATTGGATGTGTTAGTCTACAAACTAGTTTAACAGAAATTCTTGAGTTCACGTTGTGTATGATGTATAGGCAAGGAAGCCATGCTGACTCAGAGAGACTATGAGACGGCCTCGCTGTCTGAAGTAAAGGCGCTGCTCCGCAAACACGAGGCCTTCGACAGCGACCTGGCCGCCCATCAGGACCGAGTGGAGCAGATCGCTGCCATCGCGCAGGAACTCAAGTATGTGAAGGAGGCATTTTAGATTTGCTGATTGAATGTTTTCTTCAAACTTTTTTACATCTATAAATGTTACTCTATTATACATCCTAGTTGTTCAATTTGTTGTTCAATTCAAAAAGTGTAACTGGTATATTATTCAGGTTCCTTAAACACATAATGTAGGAAGATACTTTGCGGAAGGCCTGTTGCTCCTTCATTTCTGTCCTAGAAATAATTTGGATTCTTTTGTCATATTCTTGAGGTGGAGCATTTGACGTTTTAATTAGCTCTAAGCTAGAAGCATTAACATTATAAACAAAAAATAAAAAATTACGTTAAGGCCATAGCTCTCAGCCCTCCAATCTAATATGCTTTGGTTTTCGTCACATTAAGCATCCCATGTTGTCTTGCAGTGAGCTGGACTACTATGATGCCCCCAATGTCAATGCTCGCTGTGAGAAAATCTGCATGCAGTGGGACAGTCTTGGAGAACTCACCCAGAGGCGCAGGGACTCACTTCAGGTTTGAGAGCTCTGACGTGGTCACCAGAGTCTATACAGTACTTGAAGACCCTCTTGGACTCACACGTTTACTCGTCCACCCCCTCAGAAAACTGAGAAACTGCTGGAGTCCATCGATGAGCTTTACCTGGAGTATGCCAAACGGGCAGCACCCTTCAACAACTGGATGGAGGGGGCCATGGAGGACCTACAGGACATGTTTATTGTCCACAACATTGAAGAGATCCAGGTACATGTCCGGAACTCGACAGAGAGAACAAAACACCGAGCAGATGATAAAATAATCGATCTTTTGCTCCCTCAGAGCCTGATACGTGCCCACGAGCAGTTCAAGTCTACCCTGCCTGAAGCCAACAAGGAGCGCGAGGCCATCCAGGCCATCCACAGTGAGGTCCAGAAGATCGCCCAGCACAATGGCATCAAGCTGAGTGGAACCAACCAGTACACCACCATCACGCCACAGAGCATTGACAGCAAGTGGGATCAGGTCAAGTGTGTTCAGTATATGATGCCATCCCATAGATTACGAACTGCCATGATTGACAGACAAAGTGAATTGTGTGAGATTCTCCACACTGGTTAAGTTACTGTGTCAATCATAATTGAGAAACTTGAGAACAGCGGCTTTCGCCACCTCAACAAGAATAAGTAGGGAGGGATTTACGTGTCTGTATATACCAGCTAGTGTAAAGTATGCATTGATATAAGAGGCAAACACGAGTCAGTATTATAGGTAAATACATATCGAAACCAGGTGTCAATGTGTTATCAATTGATACAGGGTGAAAACCTGCTAGTATATACATTGATATCAGGTGAAAACATGTAAAGCTGATTTATGCACGTGTTAATACAGGTGTAAAACCCCAACTCGAAGTTTTCTGCTATGAAGTCATGCTCAAGTGTTTATTAACGTGTCTGTGTGTCTGTAGGCGGAGAAACTGGTACCTCAGCGTGACCGGGCCCTGCAGGAGGAGCTTCGCAAGCAGCAGTCCAACGACGAGCTGAGACGCAACTTTGCCGAGCAAGCCAACGTGGTCGGACCCTGGATACAAAACAAGATGGAGGTACTGAAACACGTTAGCTCATCACTCAGAATTGTTGCCGGGTAGCGTTTGCTAATTTGATGAATGGAAATGTTTGGCGGGCAGGAAATTGGCACGATATCCATCGAGATGATCGGCACTCTGGAGGACCAACTGACCAACCTGAAAGAGTACGAGCGCAGCATCGTTGACTACAAGCCCAACATCGACCAGTTGGAGGGTGTCCACAAGCTCATCCAGGAGGCCCTCATCTTTGACAATACATACACACCCTACTCCATGGAGGTAGTAACACAGCCTTTTGTGGGTCTGAAACTCTTCAAGACGTTTTTTTTTAACCCGTGCGTCCTCCGGCAGCACATCCGCGTGGGTTGGGAGCAGCTGCTCACCACCATCGCCAGAACGATCAACGAGATTGAGAACCAGATCCTGACACGTGATGCCAAGGGAATCAGCCAGGAGGAGCTGTACGAGTACCGTGCCTCCTTCAACCACTTTGACAAGGTCAGGCATGCAAACTCAAGCCTCACAGCTTCACTGACTTTACCTACATTCTTCCAAATCAGTTTGTGTCTGTTATTTGTGTTGTAAACGGCCACCTGGCATCATTGAAATGAACAGGAGTAGATCCAAAAAAGGTAAGGGCACAGGCATGCCCACTCATTAATTAAAGCGCCTCTGACAGTGGTTCAGGATACTCCCAAGTAATCCACAACCAAAAAAGTCCATGGAACACAGTGACACACAATGTAAGTGTCACAACTGTGATTGCTTCTCTCGCCAGTTATTCACAATGACCACACCACCTTGTTCAATAGAAATAAACGACTAGTAATAATACACACTGTTAGGACAAGTTTCTGACAGTCGCGTGATATTCATGTGCATGCACATGTTCAGACCATAAGAGGAGCCAAGCGAGTGAGTATAACATGTTCATTTTTGGTGGGTATCGCTCAGAAGGACAGTCAATGTTTTACTATGAATATTTCCACACTTTCCGGAGATGTGCAACAACATTCTGAGGTTTTATGGTTGGAATTGATTATTTTGCTCACAACCGAATGAGGAATCACCACTAGTGGTCCCTGTTTGACTGTAAACGATGCACACGGGGTGTCACTCTTCCATCCACAATGTCTGTCTTTTGTTTTGTGTCACTATCACATCGCATGTCGTTATTAGTCCTTCAGATGGTAAAAAAAATATATACTGATATCACAACATGCATTTCAGCACCATATGTGATTCTATGGAAACATTTGTTTAAACAACCATCCTTGTCTGTCTCCCATGTTTCCCATCGTCCCTCCCGCATGGTCCATCCCACCGCACATCTCCCCTCACCCCATGGTTGCGAATTGGTTGGGTCCTGGTGCGTGACGTGGTGCTTTGTCATTGGCTGTCAATGGCTCGCCCCAGGACCACAGCGGGGCCCTAATGGCCGAGGAGTTCAAGGCCTGTTTGATCAGTTTGGGCTACGACGTGGAGAACAACAAGCAGGTAGGAACCCCCTCTACCGGAGGGGGAAATAGTCCGGGGGGAGGCCACATGGAAGTCAGGAAAGCCAACATCACTAACGATCAAACTGACAATTTTAGTTTGACGTGTCATTACATTTGGTTCATCAAACCCCTAGAATACTAGCAACACCTTGTGGTCTCAGTGTGTAGCTACGGAGCCACACACAAGTCTTTAGTCACGCCTTTGTGAGTCGTGTAGGGCAGGACTGTAGCAAAAGTCACACATGAGGATACGGCCAAACAAGAGGCTCGGTGTCTACACACTTGCGCATACAAATCAGTAGATACATTTGCAGTTTAAGGTGGCACGTTTGTGACGTGAGTCACGCATTTGTATATTCATGTTACACGTTTGTGACGGGGGATACAGATCCGGATCCTTTTTACATATTTGTGGATTGAAATACACATTTGTGGCTCCAATAATGCCCCCCAAACAAATGCATTGATACTCTTCGTATATGTGCAGTTAGAAAAGAAGAAGGGGAAAAAAAAAAACTATACGTGTCTCACATTGGAGAAATTAGCAATTTACAGCAGCAAAAATCATGAAAAGGAGAAAGAAAAAAGTATTTTCATGCACAAAAAAAACAGTTGAAAAAACAATTTAAAAGAAAAAGTGTATCGGCAGCTTAGTCATGCCTAATTGAAATCTTGCCCAAAGAGATCATTATATCGGAACAAGGTTCTGAGTGGTCAGTGCCTAGTTGGCTTTCCTGCTCTGAGGCTCCTCAGGATGAAGGCCATCAAGCTTGGAGATGTCGCGTCCCCGTTTGTCCACCAGGGTTCTCTGTTGCTTTGTACAGGTGTCGTCTTGGGTTGCTCCCGTCAGTGTTCATGTTGCTCTCAACATTGACTCTTTGTGCTTTTTATCCTTGATTCCCCTTTACTCTTTTTCTTCATCTATCTTACCATTTCTGTCGCTTCTCTACTATAAATTTCCCGCCCCGCTGGCCCCCCACAGAAGCGATCAGGACAGATGGTGGCAGAGGATTACCGGGCTCTGCTCATTTCTACGGGAAACAGCCTGGTACTGATGCCAATGTTGGCTTTAGCGCCCCTCTCTTCGGGGTGTCTGCAGGTCCAATAACTGGAGTACTAAAACAGAATAACAATATGATGGTTAACTTTAAGTACCATATTTTTCCAAATGTACCTTGTACCATCTCATGCAAATTGTCTCTATTAATATTATCATTATTATCACTAAATTTGTCCCAAATTATACTTTTTTTATATGGCTGTAAATTAGCAGTGGTTCAACTCAAGTAAAGAACTAAAATATTATGCTCTTTAGTATTAAGACAATTTGAAAAATCAAATCTCTTTCAGCCTATACCGATCAGCTGAAAATTACGTGATCCGATTTCCAATCATGTCGATCGAATTGTGGCAACCCAATAGCAGATGTAAACACACAATTAGCAGCGGGAGTAAACAGACTTATAAATACCGTAGTTGTAAATGCACTGATACCAGATGTAAACGTAAGTAGGTTTAGTAAAATATCAAGAATCGGTATGGAGAATCGTTATTTATTTATTTAGTTATTTATTTGTTTGTTTGGGTGTAAATGCACCCATTTCCACATGTAAACATGTAAAAATGACTCATATACTGGTGTCAACGTGTGTGTATATTATAAGTGTATATGTGTTAGTGCTGCTTATTGCAGGCATTCACCTGCAGGCACCTCGCTGTCTTTTCTCACCCTGCTCATCGTTTTCTGTTTCTAGCAGAGTGAACATTAAAGCATTTGTCTTGTACGTGCCTGCAAACGTTGCATGCCTGTTGTGTCGTGCTCTCACGCTGAGTTTCTCCAGCAGTTTTCATCTTGATGTGTTTGTGTCGTGTTAAGTGTCTTCCAGGTTAACCTCTTTTTTTTGTGGTCCGCCAGGGCGACGCGGAGTTTGCCCGCATCATGGGCATCGTGGACCCCAACAACACAGGCACCGTCACCTTCCAGGCCTTCATTGACTTCATGTCTCGGGAAACAACAGACACGGACACCGCAGACCAGGTCATCGCCTCCTTCAAGATACTGGCCGCGGATAAGGTGAGATTGAAACCTGAAGTCCCCGGAGACAATTTCCATGACATTTGTTAGTCTATCGCCATATTAGGGTTCTTTTTTTTTCCCGGTGCTGTCACTGTATTTCTCATTCACAGATTTTTTAAATTCTACATACTGTAGCTTTCTCTCTCTCTCTCTCTCTCTCTCTCTCTCTCTCTCTCTCTCTCTCTCTACACACACACACACACACTTTTTTTTTTTACTGGATTCATTTATTCACTCATATATTATGGCAGACTCAGTATAGAAATAAGCGCAAGCCTGGAGGAAATAGAAATAAATGAGAGAATGTCCAAAGTTTGGGATGATTTCACACACAAAAAAAGATTACCCACTCACTGCAAAGCAGAACTGTCTCACACTGCCGCACAATTATGATGAACATCGTGATCTAATATGATACCGCCTAGCGCCGTGAGTGAGAAGGAATTGAAGACAAATAAAGACGCAGCCGCTGGTGCGCTTTCAATCACTTTATTGAACAAACAGTAACAAAATAAAGAAGCACAGTCGTACACCAGATGCAGCGGCTTAGACTGGCAAGCAGGGACTCAACGTGCGCAGGTTAACGGCCAACTACATTCTCATCCGCGAAAGGCAACCATCACTCGCCAGGCGTCACTTTGTGAGGCCACAAACATTTCAAATCACAGATGTTATGAGGATGGTGAACTCAGGTGGGCAAAAATAATACCTGCACCTGGCTTGCATATCATGGATTGGTATTTGACACAAAGCTTTGAAATTTATAGAAAAGATTAAGTAAATATGTCATTACTACTTCTTTGTGTATTTTTGACTATTGTTGGGGGTGGGGAACATATCCGCTGTCATAAATCTCTGTGAACATTTTCAATGGTTGTTCCAAGACTGACTCCACCCAGAGGTTTAGTCTGCCGCCAAATTTGAACCGCACTTACCAGACAGATGGACAGTGAGAAATTGTGCAGGTCCGCTCTCTGCTTTCAACCGTAATATTTCTGCTCCCGTCAGAACTTCATCACTGCCGACGAGCTAAGGCGGGAGCTGCCGCCTGACCAGGCTGAGTACTGCATCGCCAGGATGGCGCCCTACTCGGGGCCCGACGCCGTCCCAGGCGCCCTCGACTACATGTCCTTCTCCACCGCCCTGTACGGCGAGAGTGACCTGTAAAGGCCGAGTGGGGACGGAATACGGAGGGGCATCGGGGGAAATCGAAGGGGGGAGTCAGGAATTAAGTTGACTGTGAGGTGCCCCCACCCCCACGTGTGCCGATTTGAAAGTCTTTGAGTGTGTCGAGTGAAGTGTAGTTGATGGAAAGCCTTTTATTCGATATCCTTGGGCTCCAGCCGAAGGTCCATTTACTAATACACTCTTTGTCCTCTCTAGTAAGACTATGCATTGCGCTCGTACAATGAGTGTGTATCTTTTTTTTTTTTTTTTTTTTTTTTTTTTTTTTTTTTTTTTCTTCACGGCATTGCCACTTTGGGCCCTCGAGTACTCAAACCCTGAAAGTAAATCATGGAAAGCCGTGAAGCTTTCCTTCAGTGTTTTTTATCTATCTAAAGGTTCATTTACTAGTACGCTCTTTGTAAGTGCACTAGTAGAAGGCCCTGGAACACCATTAAGAAGACTGTGTCTTATAAGTATCGTCCCCCCACAACTACTGTATAGACAATTTTGCTACATTAGACCTTACTACCGGTAGTAAATAATGATCAGTCATTTAGTCGATATCCTTGCAATCCACCGCGAAGGTGTGCGAACGAGTAAAACAATTCAAGGCACAAGTACAACATCTCGGGCACAATTGTGGAATAACTGCCTTTTTATTGTTTTTGGTTTTTTTTCATTACTACTAGAGCCATATTTGGCCCACTAGTAAACAATTAAGCCTTACTAGTAAGCAGTGTGTTTGTGTTTATTCGATAGCCTTGATCATCTAGCTTGAAGCCCATGGTCGAGTTAAGCAATTCAGGGCACTAGTAGTATGACAGTCTTACTGGTAATGTTTTTTTTTTTTTCCACGAGTAGGAAAGCATTGGCATACCGGTAGTATCGCCACGTTACTTATGAGGCAAAAAAAAAATGCACATCATGTTGCTGTACTATTATGTTAAAAGTTGCCGTACGAGTGTGTCATTCAAATCGTCTTGCTAGTCAGGACAATATGCATACTAGTCGATGGCCCTTGAAAGCCATTTGAGCATTTATTTATGTCTCCTTGGAAAAAAAAAAAACAACCCCACCCCCCAAAAATTTCACTCTCAAGTCGTTCTACTAGTGTGTGCTGAATGGTCTTACTAATGAGGACAGAGCTAGTACTTGGACCTTCAGCTGGATATCAAGGATATGGAACAAACGCTCCATCGGCTTCTCATAGTAGTTAGACTTCCTTCCTTGATGTTTAGGGGTTGGGGGGAAGTGCGCTTGTTAACTTCACCCACTCTGCCTTTTTTTTTTTGAGGGGGGGGGCGACAAAGAAGGGAGGAGAGCTAATCTTGATACTTATGCTAAATTTATTTTATTACGATTTTGGCGAGGGGGTACTTGGGTTCCGAAGGGGAGGGGGGGGGGTCACTTGATTGCCGATGTTTGTGTATTAGATCAGAGTTATATGCTGAGGCGTCCGGAATGGCTAGGAGAGAAGGGGCGGAATTTAGGGGGGGATGTCGATCAACCAGAAATGAAACCACATATTTACCCAGAATGCCCTTTGTTGCTGGATAAGGTGACCAATCATTTTTCCCTTTTTTTTTCTTGATTTGCCAGAGTGAGTGCAGGGTGCTGTCAGGAATATTTGCTTTTCTTCCTTTGCACGACGAGTAATAGCAAAAAAAAAAGGGGGGGGGGGTAGGTTTTGCCCCAATCAGTAATTGCCGCTATTATCGTTTTCGCCAATCCATGCACAATGTTGCAGAGTTTCTTCCTGGTCTGTGTCCTCAGCACCATCGTCTCTTTTCCGTGCTTTCCACTTTCTCTCATCTCTCCATTCTCACCCGTCTTCAATTATAACAAAAATTGACCAAAAGGAAAGAAAAAAAAATCTATGCAATACTAATGAGATGATTTGGGGGAGGGGGTGTCTAAATTGATGGCATTTTTTTTTTCTTGCTTTTTTGTTTTTTCCCAAAACAGGGGCACATATTAGGGGAGGGTAAAGACAGCAAGTCGCGTGCAAAAAGACTCCAGGACCAAAAGCTTCTCTCTCTCCTTGCTTTTTTCTTTGCTTTTTTTCCACCTGGCAGGAGAGAAATGAACTCTGGAAATTGTGATTTTTTTTTTCACTTTTTTTTGTACTCTTCAATAATAAGGAACCTTATCTGCTGTACTGGAAACTGCAAAAAGGCTTTTTTTCCCCCCTGTCTAACCATGATGATGATGAGTGACGCTCACCAAGCACACATAAAGTTTCCTTACAAAAAATGAATCTGGATTTCATGTCTTCTTTTTTATTCTCTCACAAACACACACACACAGCTTCCATTTAGTCATCAGTCTCTTGTATACTGTGTGTGCTTCATGCTTGCTACGATACTTCACATACATCCCCCAAAATGCACTAAAACCACCTTTTTGCCGAAAGATCTTAGTTTTTCCTGGAACAAAAAAACATCACAAATAATTTAGTGTCATTTTGTTTAGATTGTACAAGATTTGATCCAGCGAATCAATAAACGAATGAATAATTGTATTTTAGTATTATTAGTTGACTGTAACCAAGCATTTTATGAGCATTTGAAAATCTTTAACCATTAATACCTGCACCAATTCCCCACTAAACACACACAAAGCCAATCTCAGCACCCCAAGACAGATTGTCCAAAAGCATTTATACCTTTCCTAATAATTCTCCCAAGTTTTATGGAGGTGCACACCGGTGTGGGCCTGGTATAGATTCTTTAAAATGATATTGACATGAATTATAGATGGGTTTGGATGAATGGCATCGTAAAGCACATTGCAGTCTGGGAATGATCTATAATTCATACAAAGCATTTTCTCTCTCCTCTTGCGCCATCCCTTGAGATGTCCCCAAATGTGGATTTAGAACATTGTATGCGTATTTATCGTACTTTTTTCACAGTTTAAAGATAATGGCTCATTTTGACAATGCAACCATCTGTACCAGTGGTGCTCAGATTGATTGGCCGCAGATGGTGATCGGCTGATTTCCGTGGAAAAGTACAGGATCGGCATATGTCGATCAATGCCTTTCATTGCTGATCACAAAAATGCTTTGTACTTTGCAACCTGCAGTCAACTAGAGACCATCTTGTGTGCAGTGACGCACCACCTCCCCATTTCCTTAACGCTGAACACATTACAGAGCAAACCGGTCACTGAATCAATGTTTTTTTCTAGACTGTCAAATTAAAATAACGTCCTGTTTTTGTTTAAAGGGATGGAAATTTAAATTGAATTTTATTTGTTTCATCAATCATTAAAAAAAACCTATTATTTTGATTATTAAAATAGTCGTTAGTGAGAAGCTCTAATAATATGCAGTTAATCCATGTGATCCGTATCGAATTTGGTATCAGCCGGTTTCACTCAGACGAGAGGAATCAGCAGCATAAAACCCAAATAAAAACACCCCTAATTTGTATACAAATAACTTTTTACTATTCACTAAATAATTTCCTCAAAATTGATTTTTAAATACATGCACGCTGCTTTAAAATTCAGGTCCCGGACCCTCACCCGTGTGGAGTTCGGCCCTTTAGGGAACCTACCAATGCCCTGAAAG
The DNA here is from genome assembly GCF_001891065.2 of Hippocampus comes. Lineage (NCBI taxonomy): Eukaryota > Metazoa > Chordata > Actinopteri > Syngnathiformes > Syngnathidae > Hippocampus > Hippocampus comes. Next base: position 383,019 of record NW_017806030.1, read on the forward strand.
CTGCCAAAACTGTCCACAGATCTTTCGGTAAATTATGTGAGTTGTTAGATCATGTGTTCTATTCATGATGGCTAAAAGAACAAACTGGTGCTGTTGGTGGGCCTTGCCGAGGTTCCTCTGTGCTCCACTGAGTGATATTCCACATTTCCCCAAGTGTATTGACATTGACGGAAATAGTCCCGAAATCCATGAAGTTTACATTGAAACCTGGGATGACATACAGAAATGTTGGGGGTTTTTCCCCACTCTTGTCAGCCTTTGAACTAGCTGTAAAAATTGGGAGTAAAAAAAAAAATATAATAATAATCAATGGTATCAGGTCACAAATCAGCAGAGGTCTTCCATGCCGGAGTTAATTGCTCATCAGCTGCAGGTGTGGGAGTGCACTCCAGAACCGACTCTGCGCAGCCTGACAATTTAAAGCGACAGACAACCAGAAAGCAACAGGACTGAACTTGCCAGAATGAAGGAGCAAGCTTGGCACAAGTAGACGCAGAAGAAGGATCTGCAGACTCCTTGTTTCTTTCCTTTTCTTCACCATGTCTTTGTCATTTGTTTCCTGTATTTCCTTATCACCTTGTCTCCTTCCTTTCATGTAATTGTCTCCTTGCTTGTTTCCTCGTCTTGTCGCCTTTTCTTTCATCTCACCCCATCTTTTCCTTCTGCCCTTGTTTCCTGACTGCTTGTCTCCTTTACTCAAATTCCCTTTTCTTCTCCTCTTCCTCGCGTCCTTTGTCCTTGTCTAGCCTTCCATGTCAACAAAGCTTCTTTAACTTCTTCCCTCTCCTCATTTCCTTTCCTTGTCTCCTTTTCCTCCCGCCTTTTTGCCTTCTCTTTCTTTCCTCATCTCCTTTCCTTTCCTCGCGTCTCGTTCCTTCTCCTCATTGAACTTCACCCTTTGCCTCATCTTACCTTATACCCCATCTCCTTTTACTTTCCTTGTCTCTTCATCTCCTCTTGGCCCTATTGACGGTCTTCCCTGCAAACACAGCTCCTTAAACTTCAGCCCACCTTCCTTCCCACCTTGTCTCCTTCCTTTTCTTCCACTTGTTCCTCTCCTCCCTCCTTGCCTCCTCGTCGGTTGCCCTCGCTTGTAAACAAAGCCCTTCATCCTTCTCCTGCATTCATCCCCATGAGGTCACGCGCTGCGTGTGCGGAGAAAGAGAGAGAGAGAGAGAGAGAAAGGGGGGGAGGCGGGGAGTGCCGGTCGCGCCGAGGCGGGACGTGTTGGTGCTGGTGATGATGATGCTTGCCCTTCCTCAGCGGTGGTGCACATGTCGTCGGGTGCACATCCTTCTGCGCCTTCTTCATCACCACCACAATCATCATCATCATCATAACCATCACCTTCACGGGGAGAACACAAGGTAAGAACACGATTGCTTTTCCCCACTTGCGTTGCCCGTCGTGCTTGTGTACTACGTGCGGGCTCGTGCACTCGTGCTCACAACGTCAGAATGAAAGCGTCAGCAAAACGAAGCTTCCAGATGATACGCTTCCGTCCACCGTTCCACGCATGACGACACGCATGCGTTCCCAAAGTTGTCCCCGGGAGCGGTGTCACGCACGCACACACTTTCCCCGGCGAGAGCGCGCATGCTCCCGACACCAGCGCCGCGCCTCCTTTTTATTCATAAGGAAGCCGTAAAAGTTGATGAGAGGCCAGCCGATTTGCATATTGACCACGGCAGCGGCGTAATCAATCAAATACAGCGTAAAATGATTAGTTTCATGTTTCATATGGAAATAAATTACGCTGCAGTGACAAACACTTTCTATCAACCTTTAGAAAAACTGGCAGCTCTGCGCATGCGCCTCACAGACGTGCATGAGCCTGCAATTTGCTCTCCAGTTGACATGGGGAACCATCAAGACCACATTACAGTAATATAATATTACAACAATTTACAATAGAATAAAATATAGGAATTGATAGTTCAATACACTTAAAAAATACGTTTCAATGTTGGAAAATATAATCACATAGTGTGGAAGTGAATTGACTCAACCACACATTGGCAGACGCACATTTTGGTGAAACTATTAGTGGTATGATTACAATAGATGTCAAGCGGAATTGGAGTCTAGAGTATTTTTGGGTGGACTATTATGGATACAGACAGAGAAAGATTACTTGGCTCACTCGGTGCTGCTGGTTTGGTGAGCAACAGAGTTGGCAAATATTACACCTATTTTAAGAAAATGTAGCCGTGTAGTTGTAGAAGAATTCGTTGTCGTAATTAAGGAAGGCATTTATTCTCAAGTGATGATAAACCCTGCAAATAAGTGAGTCACCACATTTATTAGAGGTATGGCACACTTTTTGAGGAAAAGTGGGAGTATAGGAGATGTCGTAAAATAGCCATCATTGAAAAGGAACCGTTCACCTGCCTTGTTGTTTTTTTTTTGTTGTTTTTGCTGCTTTGGTTAGCATCGGATCTCTTCAGTTCACACTTTCATTTGCTTTTGAGAATGACGGTGTCTATGAAATGGCGTAATGACACTTGTTGAGTTTTTTTATGATGGAAAAAGGGAGGTGTTCCTTTTTTACAGGTGCATAGTGCACCCTCAACTAATTGGGGCACAGAGAATGGGTATGTGACAGTTGAAGAAATGTGGGAGTGGAGAAGTAGAAGTTATCGCTGTCTTCATTTGAAATGGCTAGGTGAGGGAGGCGTTTATTTGAATATGGCAACTATTTGAATCACATTTTGTGTAAGTGCCTCAGTAGTTACTGCTGTTTTGGTTTGACAACAGTGTTAAGGCTTAGCAGTTCCAGTGGGAGGTGTTTATTGGTTGTTGTCTTATTTGAGGAAATGTCTGGCAGTAGAAGTCGTAGTTGTGGTCATAAATGATAGAAATAAATCTAATTCCAGTCTTCGTTTGATGACTGAGTGATGTCACAAGCAAATTACCCGAGTATGATCTTGAACTATGGGGACTGGAATGCGCCCAAAAGTCTCATTACTGTTTCTGGTGCACTCGTGGAGCATTGCGGCTTCTAACGCACAAATACTGGAGTGTTAAATAGACCGTTTCTGACCAAATACTTGTTTTGGGTTTTTTTTTTTTGTGTGTGTGCAAATACATAATTTAATGGCTTTGCTGGTGAATGTGTGGATTTTATTGGGTCAAGTCAAACACCCACGTAGGAGAGATGAAGAGGATGAGAATGAGGAAGCGGAGATCCTTGCAGCAGGGCTTCCCTGTGCAGCTTTTCCCTCCCCCTTCCTTTCTCTCATGCAGCTTTCTGGGGCTTCCCTTGTTTCATCTACCTCTTTCCCTCCTTCCTTCCTTGACAGTACTCCGTAAAGCGGAAAGCAGCATATTAATGACGTGTCCCGCTCGTTTGCTGTAGTGACTGATGACTTGTCAAATGTGCTTATGCAGCTTTTTTGTGCCACTCGTTCATTACTCCTTCCTCCCTCCCTTCCTCCTCCTCTTCTTCATTCGGCTCTCCTCCTTTAAATGCTCACCCCCTCCCCTCATCTTTCACAGTCCCTCGTCTAGTCCACCTTCAATCCTTCCATCCTTCACCTCCCCCCCCCCCTCCTCCCTCCTTTGCTGCATCCTGCTTCTACGTCCCTTCTGGTTGACACACATTTCACGGCGTCAAAACATGGCTGCTGTGTTCGTGTCTCCTTTTTCCACCTTCACTCCTAACTCCACCTGCTCCTCCTCCTTTCTTAGCACTTCCTTGAATCATGAATCTACACCTCCTTGCTTTCCCCTAACGACACCTCATTTCCTTGGCACCAGAGCTAAACCTCCTCCCCCCTGCTTCACCCCTTTGCTTCCTCCCCTCCAGGCGACACCGCCTACTCTCTTAATTCAAGTCATTGCTTCCTAATCCTAGGTTAAAAAGGTGCCGTGCTTTTTCATTTTATTTTTATATACTATTTTTTGTGAAACTGATAGGAGGCTTAGGGTGCAGTGTACACTAACACAAAAATATATAACACGCACACAAACACAGCTTCTTTTTTTTTTTTTTTTTTTTACGTCCCTAAACGCCCCGCAATCGACTTGGGACCAGTCCGCGGGCTACCGGTCGATCGACACCTTCCTTTCTCTTAATTTTTGCCTCCACCCTCCTAACTATACCTCCTCTTCAAACTACATCTCCTTGCCTTATTTTGTTCCCCTCTAACGAGACCCTTCATCCCTCCTTCTCCTGCTCTCTGAATGACACCTCCTTTTCCCTCAATCCTCTTTTAAAAAGACAGTCATACCTCGGTTTTCGACCATAATCCGTTCCAGAAGGCTGTTCGAAAAACCGATTTGTTCGAAAACCGAAACCACGCTCTTTTTAAAAAATAATCTTCATTGAACACGTCTGTTCACCGTGGAACGCTAAACGAGGAAGCGTTACTTCCTCATGTAAGGAAGGGGAGGAGTCAAGTGACGCATTCAAGTGCGCTCAGTTTGTTCGACAACCGAAATTCGGTCGTCATCCGAGGCATAAAAAACTTGAAATTTTTGGTCTCAAACCGATTTAGTCAAGAACAGAGACGTTCGAAAACCGAGGTTTGACTGTAGCTTCTTCCTCACCTTAACTACACCTCCTTGCCTCCTCAACCCTTATACTTTGAACCACACCTCTTTTACTCCCCGTTTTCTTCTTGTATGAACTATACATTTGCCTCCCTCTGTAATTACACACAAGCCTTGCATCCGCCTGCTCTCCCAACTACATCTCCTTGCCTCCTTATTTGAACTCCCCCTCTTTCCCTCCTCTTCTTGCGTTCACACACTCAAACCATCCTCCTCTTCATCCCTCCCTCTTCCATTCCTACATCCTTCCCTCCAATAATCACCCCCTCCTGACTGCTCCGATGACTCTCAGGATCCCTGACGGACTCTTTCCACTCACCGCCGCTCGTCACACTTTTTAATTAGGCTAATGAAGGCTGTAATTGTAGCGAGGGCAAAAATCACTGCTGCTGCTCATATAATCGCAGTCCAGGGAATTGATTAATTCCGGCAGATGGGTGCGAACATGCTGGATTCAAAGCCTCCATGCGGAAAAGTTGATGACTGCCTTGAAAAAAAAACAAAAGAGAGAAAATAATATTTGTACAGTATAATGGAGGGATGCGGTACAGAGAGGATGAAAGGAGGTGTCGTTAAGAGGGGAGGGTGTGAAGGAGGGGGTGTTAGCAGGTGTCGAAAAGAGGCATGGAGGTGTTCGGAAGAGGATATTAAGGAGTGACGAAGGGATCGTAAGGACAGGAGTAGGTGTAATTAGGAGAAGACGATGAAGACGAAAGGAGGTGGAGTGAGAAGTTGAGAAATAACCACGAAGGTGTTGTGAGGAGAGGATAAGCTGGGAACAAAGTGTAGGTAGACTCCTTTGATACCATGGCAGCAAATGACTTTGAAAAGTGACACGCAGCAAAAAGACAAGACAAACAGAGCAAGATGTAGATTAGCCATCAAACATCGGCAACCCGGCACATCGGCGGGATATGAACAGCGCATCAAATTCTGAATGAAACAGCAGCAAAAATGATGGCGTGTCCATCACGGTATAGCCATAAGGAAGAGGGTGTATTGAAGGAAGTGATAACGACAGAAGGAAGGATTGGCTGAAGGAAAAGGAGGGAGGAAGGAGGAAAGGAGAAGAAGAAAATTGTGTGTGCAGAAAGGAGGGCCTAAAGGAAGGGTGCAGGTGCAAAGAGGGGAGGACTGATGGAGGATATTGTAGCGGACATGAAAATGTCTCGCCTCACATTTAACACTTCTAATATGACGCGCGCACGCACGCACAGGTCCGCTTCCGCGTTCCCAATAACCACGACACCAGCTGTCCCTGTTGGCTCTTGCCTCGTTGTGTGTCTGTGCGCACACGAGCGCCGCTCTGTTGTTGCTCCCCGCCCACGTCTTCTTCTTCTTCTCCTGGTGTCCTGAGACTTGAGCGTGTGGGCAGCAGATTAGAGTAAAGTCAGTGCGCCGACGCCGCCGGCACAAAGCCCCGTTAATATGCAACTTGGAAACCCAACAGCGGCGCCTCGAGTGTGTGTGTACAGTCGATCCTACTACGGCGCAGTGGCGTCTCACAGCGTTCAGGAATGAACACGCCGACAAAAACATGATTGCGTCTTGTTCCACTCGACATGCGGGGCAACCTCAAGGTGTTTATTGTTATCACAGCGCACGATGGAAATGCCATTGAAGCGAAAGTGTTTGGAACGGAATGGCTGACTCCAAGTTTTTCTTACCGCCTTCCTTCTTTCCATCTCATTCGTTCACTCCTTCCGTCGTCCTTCACTCCTCCCCCCCTTTCCATGTCCTTCCCTCCTTCTTTCCTCCTTTCTTTCCTTTCTGTTTTTCATTTGTCATCCCTTCCTTCCTTTGCCCTCATAACATCCATCCTTCTGTTTTTTTCCTTCATCCTTCCATCCCATTGATTTCATTTTTTTTCCTTAACTCGCCCATGTTGAATCCTTAAATTCTCTTTTCCTTCCTTCCTTCCTTCCCAATTATATTCCTTCCTCACCTCCTTCTTTCCCTGTGGACTTTCTTTTCTTTCTTTTGTCCACAACCTCCATTCTTTCTTTCTGTCTGTCCAACCATTCTTCCTTTCAATTTTTCCTTATCTCCTTCTTGTTCTTCTGTCCCTCCTTCCCTGCTTCATGATATATTCCTTTTTACATCCCATCCTAACTACTCCACCATTCCTCCTCACCTCCTTTCCCCCTGCTCTTCATTCCTTTCTTCTCTTCCTCCCCTCTGTGATTCTTTTATGCCTCACTCCTCCTTCCCTTCCTCCCTTCCTTCAAGCTTTACTGAATTCCCTGCTTCATTCCTTCCCTTCTGCACTTCTGCACTGTTAAGACATGAAATTGCTCATCCCATGAAACATACAAACGGCAGCTCGGTCTTTTTTGGTTTTTCAGAAATAACTGCAGCGGAATGCCTACTCGGACTGTTTCCAGGACCCGCCCGAAGTAACCATTACAGACGCTTCCAACAGCAACACAAACAACACTCTGAGCGTTGCCGTGTTCCAGAGCGCAAATTGTGATCCATAATCATCAGAGCTCTAAGGTACTATGGATTTCCCGGCATTATTGACCTCACTCCTGATTATTGGTCTGTCCCAGAACCTGTTTTTGTGAACAGCGCAGTGCATGGAAACATTAAACTGAAAGAAATAGGAGTAAAAATAAAAGAGGTCAAAATTAACTCGACACTTGGATGACAACGATTCACTTAACCCAATCATGCCGTTCCCATTCTGTAAAAGGTAAGACGGGAAGCGCTTCTGATAACTTAATATACATGTGTAAAATTCATGAATAAATCAGATTATATTTTTGTTTTGTAAAATAAATAAATAAATAATTTTGCAGTGCTCTTCTTGTTTGACAAGAGGAAGGAAAGTAAAAATGATTTGTTTCTCGAACATCTAAAGAGCAATAATCATCAAAAGCGGCAGCGGTGCACTCCACTGACTTCCTCATCTCCCGCTTCTCAGATTTGGTTCGTCGTTGCCAAACAGCCAGCCTTAGCGGTTGAATGGAGCAAAGTCATCATTCCGCTGGAACAATACCGGGACAGAACCTTTTTCTTGAGGCTTTGTTTTTTTTCCCCCTCAAGGGTTTCCATCTGAATAATCTGCTCCGGTGTGAGGTGCAGACTTTGCTGTGTGTTGTAACAAAGACGCAATCCTAACCACCACTTAACAACATGCACGCTGCCCACGGCATCAACCGTGCCAAACTCGGGGGGGGAAAAAAAAAAAAATCCCCTTTCGGGCTTATACTCAGCTGTTTACGCACGCCTATAAATACACGGCCGTCATATTTCACTGAACCGGGAGAGGATGAACCGCTCCATCCACGGTTATGACATCATGCCGTTATGTGCAAAGAGTCTGGTTTTGTTATTGTGCTATTATCCGTGCCTATAAATACACGGCCGTCATATTTCACCGAACCGGGAGAGGATGAACCGCTCCGTCCATGGTTATGACATCATGCCGTTATGTGCAAAGAGTCTGGTTTTGTTATTGTGCTATTATCCGTATTGTCTACCCGTCTTTCTGTAAACATGGTGAGGTGTGGGCGGGGCTCGCATTTGCGCGAAGGCACACCTTTCTGCCATCCAAGAAGAAGCCAGCAGGTGTTTTCCGCTTCAGTGTGTTAGCCCAATCAGCGCTCGAACCTCTCTCTGGCTTTCATGGCTTCCTCTGTATGTGTGTCCGAGTGTGTTGATGTTCCACATACTTACCCGCACATTCTACCTGCGTGACCTTCATTCATTTGGCCCCGGGCAGCAGCACATCATCATCAGCAGCCGTGTGTTTTTTAATGAATTGGAAAATTGGAATATTGGCAAAGGCGGCGGTCTGGTGGTTAGCGTGTCAACCTCACAATTCCAGCCTCGGCGGGCTCCCTGTGTGGAGTTTGCACACAGGGGCCTGCGTGGGTTTGTGGAATGATCGTGGAAAGATGATTAAGTGTCTGGCAGAATGCACAGATTGACAGATTTGTCGTCTTCATTTCAACATCCCTCCACCCAGAGTGCGGAGGCGCAGGCCAAAAAAATGTGCAAGCGGAGTAGCTTTTCGAATCGGAGCAAACGGGGGAATAGGCCCTTAAAATGGCATCACTGAGTCACCCTTGCTTTGTCACAAAGCCCTCGCGCCGCCCCTGGTCTCTTGTTAACATTTGCGCTCTGCATTTGCATGAGACAGAAGCACCCTTGAATGTTTTCATGTGGATGTGAACTGTCTTGTATCTCTTTCTCCTTTGAGAAGTGATGAAGACACCCGGGAATTTGATTTCAAAATGCATATGTCTCCTTTTAAGATCAAACTTTTAGTTTCAAATTGAAGACGTTCTACTCGTTGATCTCTCATTTAATGCTTGCGCATGAAACCATCTTCTGCGAGTGTGTGGGCAGATTAGTGACCTGCAAGCCCCAGATGATGCATCTGAGTGTTATTGTGTTGCCATATGGTGATGGCAAACTTCTGTTTGAGGGGCTTACAATGTACACAAGTATACGAGACTTATATAAGACTCCTTTGGGCTTCATCCAAACAAATGTTGTTGTTGTGCGTGTGTGTCACTGTCTAGTCAAGTTGTCAGAAGTTGCCGCACACTGGAAGCCTCTGGCGATTATTGTACAATAATCAGCTCGTTTAATCATGATGTGACTCCACAATGAAAGATCTATGTGCAGTTTGGAGCACTTTTGTCCACGGCTGAGCCGCAGTGCTGATCCGGTGAACGATTGGCGACAATTGAGCCTTGGCAGAGGTACTACTACATTTTGTCACAGATGACATGATGACTTTGGGTGTGTGAAAAGAGGATAAATGATTGAAAAGCAAGCCGAAGATGTGCACTCCAATGACTCGCTGTATTGTCTACTTGGTGACCGTGTATCTGTGGCTCGCTGATAACACTTGTTTGCATTAGCATGCTATCAGCAACAGCAGCCGCCGCAGTGAAGGTGAAAGTCAGTGACGGACACAAAGGCGGGCAGCTCAAAAGAAGAGAGACGACTTTGTTTGCTTATGTAGCGATAAGGGATACAAATTCTGTAACTAATTAACAGTCTTAATTTTACTGCCTGCAATACACTGAGCCGCCACTAGGGACACCACATTGGGGTTTTGTTTTGTTTTTTTCCTTTATTAAAGGCTTAAACGGACGCAAAACCTCTGAAAATCAGTCATTAGTTCAGAGGCTGCTCCATGTAAAGAGTTTTGAGTTCACTTTTGAAGCTTAGAGGTTAATAACTTTAATTCATCCATCCATTTTTTTCTTCTGCATTAATCAGTCCTGATGTCAAAGTTGCGTATCAGTCAGACCAAGATTCGTGCATATATCAGAGAATATATTTTGAAGAGCTGTGTCCACTGTAATGGCGAATGTGTGCTTATTTGCATATTTGATCACACGTGTTGTCCCTAACATTTGGCAAGACTCGTCAGTGAAGTCGTCTGACTGTGGGCCGGAAGGACTTTTTACGGCTACAGATGATGCGCCTCGCTCAAGTGAAATGGAGCTTTAGAGACCGTGTTTGGCATTTTGCATGTCCGACACAATACACATCTCCATAAACTACACCAAGAGCAATCAAAAAAGAAACCAAAAAGATTGAAATTATTCAAGCCAAAGAGATTTTTAATGTCAGTTTACCGCTATATAAACACAACCCCACCGGCCAGCCGCTGAACAAAAGCATGCTAGCCAATTGGCAGCACTCTGTTGGATACAATTCTACATTTGTTGATGAAACATTTTATGATTTACTTATCGCTAAATGCACGTCGTCCCTCCTCACAGTCATTTAAATTCTTCCAAAATCACAGTATCGCGCTTTCATTCGCTCCATGGTAAACAATGTACTTTCCTTAAATGGCCAGTAAACTAACGCTCTTGGCTGGCTACCTCGATGGTACGACGGCGGTATTGCAAACCAAGTGTCATGTCAAAATGATTTTCATCATTCACATTTGTTTTTGAATGAGCAAAGTCACGCTGTGGTTTGCGGGTTAATTTGGAGAGTCCCCTTGATATCGAGCTTGAGCTTCGACATAAAGGATCCAGAAATTAATCAAATAATATGCGCGGTGGAATAAATTGATGATGAAAGGAGGCGGATAAGTCATTGTGGTAAAGAGCATGGTGTAATTCCACCGCCTGCTTTCGATAACCGTCAAGCTCGTTTTTACCCGGCAAATTGCAGGCTTTATTTAAAGCCGAGGATTAATGTCGCTGCTTGTGCGTATGTCTGCGCACTGATTGAATTCATCTCTACGTGTAACACTCCACTTACATTCCATAATGATGCATGAGTCGTTATATATGCCTTACACCCTTCCTGCTTTCCAATTAGTCGAAAAGCGGAGATTACTCCCAAAGAAGAAAGCTAGTCAGCTCGTGGACACGTCAAAGAGTAAACTGGCGGGCTTATTTGAAGTTGGGCTCTGTTGGTAACCAAAACAATAGTCCCTCTAATCGATCCTGAGCCCCCATTAGTTCCATCTTTCAATTTTACACCTCCCATTTCCCAGCAGGTAGTCAACTGTAATTACGTAATTTCACGGAAGCTATTAAAGAGTCAGTTGCCCAACCTATCGGAAAACGTTTGCTAACCAAACAAGCAGCATCCACAGAAGCAAACAGTCCCTCACATGAATTAGAATCTAGAACGGTAAAGTGGAAAATAGGATCTTATGTGGCAAAGACATCACTAATGATCGATAGACTCTCAGTCCACAGTGTTGTGTGTCCATAGACCGTGAACTCATTTGGTAACAGAAACAGCAGCACCAAGGGGGTCATGTAAACCGTGTTTTTACATTTTTTTTTTGTTTGTACACCCCATCTGCAGTTGAGTAAATAACGGGCTGCCGGGGTATTATTTGCAATATGTTAACTCGGTTTTGTAGGAGTAAAGACTTGCTAGAAAACGTTTTGAAGGAAGGCTTCTAAAAATATGCAATAGAGTGACTGCTTGTGTCAGCCCTCAGCGTCCGGGTCGGCTTGCTCTCTCTAACTCATTGAGTTGACCTGTCATTGTGTCACAACGTTGAGTTCCAGCCGCTCTTTTAAATTGCTCGTGATTCTCTCTCTGAGCAAAATTTGGAGCGTCTTCGGTGAGAGTGACAGAAGGCCAAAAAAAAAGAAGAAAAAAAAAACGCTTGGCATTGCATTTTCTCTCAAACAGTTTCTGGGAATGTTGCACATGAACTAATCAAGGCACATGGTGTTTTTATCTGGAAACAAAATTTGGAGGCTCAGTGAGCAACTTAGAACGATTGTTCAGGAAGAACCAGATTGTAGAATTAAAGCGAGACTATAGGCCTAAAGGCAGCATTTTTTGGCAGTACAATACCATAGCTATTTCTGTAAAAAATGGTGAAGTGATTTTGGTTACAATCAAGAAAACCTTTCGAAAATGTCTTGATCAGCTCTTGGATTCAAGTCTTACGAGCTGTTTTTGTTGGCATAAATATATTGGGTTCAAACAATTGTACTCGGCATTTAAAATGAAAAGGAAACTGAAGAAACAAGGCTGGACTCCTTTTTTTTTCCCCCCATGGTTTGTATACACCATGTCCTGGACACCTTCGAGCGAGAAATGCCGTGTTTATGTGATGTTCGAGTACCGTTGACCTGTGATTGTAATTTCAAATCGCAACAAAACGAGTTGCCAACAGCTGGCCGCTCATGAAAACTACTCTTCCATAATGTTTGCCAGCATCATGGTATTAAAGTGGTAACAGCGCTTCGGTCTCCCGTCTGTGCGTGTGTGACACATCGTCTTGCATCATGTCCCCATCATCCCCAAGGCCGGCGGTCACCGGGGCGATGAGCATGCAGCGGCTCCCTCCGAGTCCCGCTGCACTTACACATGATGGAGTCCTTTAACATTTGCCTCTTGCCTCCCATCCACATTTACGGCAGATTGCATTCGCCCAACAAGATGATATGGCTGTCATTTAAGGTTAATGTTGAACTGTATTTATACGGTGGAGTGGAAAAACATCTGCGTTTGTATTGGAATATGTTGTAAGTGGTTCACGCTGCAGTAGCGCTCCCCTGATATTTTTGTTATTTGTTTTTGGAAATTCAGCCCTTGAATCTCATTTGATTTAACAACATGAAATTTGGTAGGTGTGTCTTTCATTAGTAGGTAAGCAAAAGGGAATCTGTCATTTTGTTTTAAAGCGGCAGCCATTTTAGCTTATTTAGTCTTTTCCAGGTATTGCTCATAGGCGGGCTTGTCAACTGGGTAGCATCCCCTGTCATGTTAAAAAAATAATAATCATAAAAAATCCAGCCCTCAAATCTTATTTTGCTTGCATGGTTATAATAAGCAGACCCACAAAAAAGTCATGTTTTTGCCTCGCAAGTCATAAAATCAGCGAGTCGACCCGAGTCCAAATCATATGATTCGAGTCCTTCACCCCCACCAGCTACTACCAATGCTAGACGGGTGGCCCGGTGGTCCAGTGGTTAGCGCGTCGACCTCACAGTGCAGAGGTTGTGGGTTCGATCCCAGCTCTGGCCTTCCTGTGTGGAGTTTGCATGTTTTCCCCGGGCCTGCGTGGGTTTTCTCCGGGTACTCCGGTTTCCTCCCACGATTGAAATCTGTGTAATCTGAGACGACATCATGAAACGAAACACGCGAACAAAAACAAGAACATGGACATGGAGGGGGAAGGGGGATTTCATTAAAAACGGTATACTTAAAGTTTGTGACGAAGTTTACCCCGAAAAAAAGCAACTCTTTTTAAACGTGAGCATTAGCAGAAAGACAATTGCAGTGTTTCTGCAAAGATACGGCAGTGCGTGCTGCGCAGTTTGCCCATTTCCTCCCCGACACAGTGGCCCCGCTGAGCATCCAGGCTGCTCAAACGTTGTCGAAAGTTTGGCAGCACATACGTGTGTGAACAACTATTTTCTTTGATGAAGCTGAACAAAACATCACACAGAAGTCGATTTACTGCTGAACACCCTCACTCAATTTTGAGGATTTGCTCAGCGCCTGACCCCAAATATTGATGAACTTGTAGAAAAGTTAAGACACCACCGAGTATCAGCCTCAGCCTCAAAGAAGTGAATATTACTTATAATATACTGTGCAATCACATACTAAGAGTTTTTACTCAGTTCAAGTTTAAAAATTAAAGTGCAATATTTGCTTTCGCTGCTTGTTACTTCTTGAAGAAAGTGTTGTTTTTGGTTTATACATTTTTGCACTTTATTTTATTGTATTTCAATCCAATTATGTTTTAAAAATATTTTATTCGAGTAAATGATCGAATATTACTGCACTATTATTTGTTTTTCTTTTAAGTAAATTTAGCCTACTTTTGCTAAAAGAGAAAATATGGACTAGTGATAGTGCCTTGAATAATATCGGCTTTTTTCATTCATGTTATGGGTATTTTTATACAAAGGAAATTTTTTTTTGCCTGTTGAAAATTAAAGTTTACTGACATAGCCATAAAAAAATGTTGCTTTATTTATCTGACCGTATTGGAATGTATTTGTTAGGTTTTCAGTCAATTAAATTTGGTTCAATAAACAATATGTGGTCATTTTTAAAATTTTCAATGAACATTCGATCAGTCCGGCCCTCGGCTTGCAGCAAAATTTTTTTATCTGGCCCTCCGTCCATTTGACTTTGACACCCCTGGTTTAGGGTGTCCCCCGCCTACTGCCCGAAGACGGCTGGGATAGGCTGCAGCACCCGCTGCGACCCTTGTGAGGATAAAGCGGCTCAGAAAATGGGTGGAATCGATGCTCGACAGATGGGCAGTACTAAAAGTATCTATCGCGTGAAATATAATGACTCACCATAAAACACAAAAACTCTCATAACTTAGATTGTGATTTCTTTTTTTTCCCCAAAATTCAGCCCTCACAATTTGTTTTACAAGGCAACATGAAATTTTATAGAAATGTCTGTCGTGACCCACAAAAAGTCTTAAGAAGACATGCACAAAAAGAGACAGAGAGGGTCATTTGGGGCATTTCCAGGTGTCGTTCTAAGGCAAGCTTGTGCTGGAAATTTGTTTAATTACCACAATGAAGATTACAATCTTGATTACAATGATAAATTGTGAAAATGCTTGGTCATTGCAGGTGAGCGGGATTGGCGGTGGAGTTTGATGACTCAACACAAACACAAAACTCTAGAAAGTCAACTCCACAAGGTCAGGGCTTGGCCAAACAGCGTGTGCGTGCCAGGAAAATAAGACAGAAAAGAATCAATGAATGAATTATTGTAAACATCCACTCGCTTGTTTTTCACAGAGATTCATCAGGATTTTTATTGACCTACAGCAGTTTATTGGTTGTGTTTCAAAGTAGATGAAATGCTGAGTGAACTCCACCAAACAAATAGATTGTGCGTGTGTGTGTGTGTGTGTATATGCACTGACCTGAAATCTGTTCAGGTGAATGATGCAATGAGTGAGAACATTCATGAATTGGGCACCGGCTGCGAGACCACCTGGACTAAACAACAAACAAAGCTACACACACACACACACACACACACACACACACACACACACACACACACACACACTGCCACCACCCTCGTCCATTCAGGAACAGCTTGCAACATACGCTGTATTGCATGTCAACAGGGAGAACACACAGAAAAGTGCCAGCTGAGATTTAAACCCAGAACCTTGGCTTATGAGACACAAACGCTAACATGCTTCACCATGCCACCAGGAAAGAAAAAAATAAAATTTAAAAACGTTTTTACTTGAATCACTAAAGCACTCCAAATGTGTCAGATCACGAGGACACATTTGTGAGCCACCCCACAGATTATTTTCAATAAGTGTTGACCATGGGTTTGCTATTGGGCTGGCTGCTAAACCATTCCTTACACTGAATGGAATTTCACCTTTTGCTGGTGGCGTAGCGTCACTTCCAAGTCGTTTCTCGTCAAACTGAAAGATTTATTGGAGCCTTCCTTTTTTGCCCATCATGTTCTCATCAGGCCTTGACAACAGACATCATCTGTCTATCTGTGTGCGTGTTGCTCCTGTCACCCCCTGATCCCTGATGCTCAGTATGCTCTTCATCCTCATGTTCCTACCGACTGCTGTCAGGCTGCTGAATAAAAAATGAATAAATAAATATATCACAAAATTATTTAAATGATATGACAACAAATGTGAATTGTACTGTGACTATTGTATTTATATTGCACTTAATTGAACTTATTGACCTTATCCATATTTATATTTATATTGCACTTAATTGAACTGTGTTTTCTTTTCTCTTCTTTCTACCCTCAATCTTGCTGCTGAAGGCTGTAAATTTCCCCAGTGTGGGACAAATAAAGGATATCTTATCTTATCTTATCT
>NW_017806030.1:398928-430542 GCF_001891065.2 Hippocampus comes
ACCTCACAAGATGATGGACTGGTTCAGATGCTTGTAACCCAGGTGGCAGGTCTCAGAGGGCAACGTGCTTTGATTTTTTACTTTGGGAAGTCATCTGTCAGCTTCAGCAAGTTTGTCCCTTGTGGCGGCAGCTGCCAGAAGTGCCTTCTGGTCTGTCACTCAAAACTTGATTTACTTTGACTTACTTTTCTCATTAATCAGAATCATCTTTATGGACCAAGTATGTAAAACACACAAGGAATGTTTCCGGTAGTATAGGCTAGACTAGTATTGCAATGACAAGCAACTACGATAAACAAAGACATGACATATAACGATCGAAAGACTTTTAGGCGGGGGGGGGGCACCTTATCGGGCCCCGCGGCCTTCTTCATCAGTGTTACTCTCCATGCAGCTAACATGATGTCTCACTTGTTAAAATCAATCTTCATAAAAGTCGGTGTGGGAGTCGGTGCTTTGGCATTGATTGTACATCCAATCGGCACGCAATCAATGGATGTTATGGTGAATCGTTTTCTTTCTCTCCTCAATGACGGGTGTTAGTAATGGATGCAAACAACAAATTTTTGGGTGGACAATAAATAAATAATCATTATCTTCATCGCTAGATGAATAATGAAATAATGGATATGTGACGGACGGAGCGCTGAATGGATGGTAGATTAATAAACGGACCGATTAGCGGGTGGACGGATTGAATAACAGACGAGTGATTGAAGGCGAATGATTGAGCGATGACAGATGCTTGGATGGGTGGCAGGATGGACAGATTGAGGGATAAATAATGGACACATTGTTGGGTGGATGATAGACTGATGGATGGATGATGGCAAAGAAATGGTGGTGTGCAGATTTCTGAATGGATGATGGATGGCGGAGAGATGCACGGATGGATAGAAACATGAATAAATTGTGGTTTAATAGAATGAGTGTCGGATGGTTGGACTGAGGGCCAGATCAGTGATGAAGAGATGGATGGATGATCGCAGAGAATTGATAAAAGTTGAGAGCAGAGACGTGTGACCCATCAGGAGCCTTCATTAATCATCTTGCCAATAATTCCCCGCTGCTTACAACCAGCCACGAGCCTCTATCTCTTTTATGCGACAACAGGACAACTTTACAACAACTATAACAAGCTGAAGCTTTCATTTATTTGATCCATTTTACGCCGCGACCCGAGCAAGGCAAGCAAAGCCCGCGCTCGGCCATCATGGCGCCTGACAGCTCATTTCTCTCTCCGATCAGCGATTGCTTTGTCGCTACACGCGTCCCTTTTAACAAGGCACCTCTGTCCGCCACTGCCTCAGCTCTCCCCGACGACAACCTGCTCCATCCTCAATATGTTACACAAGAGCACATGGCTCTTCTGTGAACAAAAGTAATGGGACGCTTTCTTGTTCTACATTGTTCTTCCCTGCCAAACTCACGAACGTCCCGTTTCTAAGTGTTTGCGCAGTCTGATGCATACAGTTATCCAAAATTCTCATTTTCTCTCTCTCTCTCTCTCTCTCTCTCTCTCTCTCTCTCTCTCTCTCTCTCTCTCTGTTGTTTGTATAGCAACACACACGGACGCAATTGTGCACACAGTACACATTATATTGTCAAAAGGCAGCCTGCAATACGATTCCACGCACGTCGGCCTCTTCTCCATTTCGAGCAATCATTCATCTGTTGTTACGATCTGCCTCTGTGGGGACCCGGCTACACACTCTCACGCGTGCCAAGTCATAACACACATTCGCTTTGGCGAATTTCAAACGAGCATCAATGCGGTGCAAAGTGCGTTCAAGGATGGCAAGATGGCAAACGATCAGACGAGCACACAGTCCTAATCATGTTACTGCAAGGAGGCTGTGTTCAGTCACATGTCAGCGTGATGAGATAAGATGATGTAATCTTTTTTTTTTTTTGGACGCTCTTTAATGATTTGAAACATAATCGTAATTGGATATCTGTATTTTGGTTTCAGGGCAGCTGAAGCCTCGTGCCCCTCATGAGTTTGAATCTGGTAAGGCAACCCTACACAATGTGTGAATGGATAAACAGCTGTACAGAGAAAGAGAAATACACATATTTACACTGGGTGTGTATTTGAATGGACATCTGCTTCCTGTCAACATTGTCCTGCTTCCATACACACACACACACACACACACACACACACACACACACACACACTCGCCAATCTCATTACGTACATCCAATTGGTCGCAGTGTTTCTGCTTATTTCCCAGTGCGATGTCATCTCATACCTCGTTAACTGCTCGGATGAAACCGTGACGTCATCATGCGTGGCAGCGTCCAGTCATGTCACGCCTGAGTTTAGCGTTAGTGAACAATAAAGTGTCATGTGTATTAGCGACTCAGCCTCACCAGAATATTTGTAGTTTGATCAATAATACTCCTTCAGGGTGCTCTAACATCACTTCTTCGACTGAAAGCGCCGGAAATCAATGTCATATTGGGATTTCTGTACAGCAAGAGACGGACGAGGTTATAGACAATACGGTCGAAACAGATGATGTCATGTTTATCAAATGTTTTTTTTCAGTGACACAGGTGGAACAAGTGGGTGTGTGCGAGGCAGACAAGTGGTACGGAAGTCTGCTTAGCATAACCAGATAGTACATTAAGCAAACAAGATGTGCTGGACAAATGCTTCACTGCAAGTTGAGCAAGTGGGTGCGGTCAAGGTACGCAAGCGGTGCGGAGGCGGAGCAAGGGCATGTGTGCCGGCGGTGGTGATGAAAACAGCGTAAATAGATGATGTCGTGTCAGTCAAATGGTTTATTGCAAGTGTAAGTAGGAGATCTGGAGGTGAGGCAGACAAGTGGTTTGGAATGCAGTTGAGTTGATTGATTGTGAGTGGAGTGAGCAGGTATATTTGAGGCAGGCAAGCGGTGCGGAGGACATTTCAGCGTCAGCAGATAATGTCGTGTTAATCAAGTCCCTTGCTTAAATAGGAGTGAGTGGGTGTGTTTACAAGGCAGGCAAGCGGTGCGGAAGACACTTCAGTGGTAGCAGCTCCTTAGTTAATATTCCTCATCGATACATCACGCACGCTGCACCCTGGCGTCGTCACGGTGATGGCGATGGTTAAGACGTTATGTCTCTGATGATTTCTGCCCGGAAACAGAGATGGGCGGAGTGTGGGCTGCTGCCTCCTAATTGGCTTCCCGGGAGAAGGCCAGAGGGGTGTTGTCATGCACACACGTATACACATGTTTATACGCACACGCAGGAAAACACTATTCTTGATAACAAGGATATAATTGGAGGTCATTGTTTCACATGCACTTAGCTCACGCATGTGCAAGCACACTCTTGTATGCGCGCTGTGAGTGAGTTTAAGATGCTTTGGACCTTGTGTGTACTTGTCTAGCGTGCTTTCTCCCCCCCCCCCCCACACACACACACACAGACACACGCCCTCGGGCATGGGCACACATATGAAGACTCTAATGATGGATGGTATATGAGATATTGGTCTTTATCACCAATTGGCCCTGTAACGGGTCAAATCACACACTTATTATAATACAACACACACACACAGATGCAGCAGCAGACAATTTATTAGGTACACTAATTGCTAATGTGATCGAATACCAAAATCCTGCATTTTGTTGAATCTAAAAATTGTCTCAGCAGCGGCCCTTGGACTTTTTGGGAGATTCGGCTTCCAAAGCCAGTTTGACTTAGCAACAAGGAATTTACTAGGCACGGCTATCCCGAGGCTGCAGTTCCATGATTGACTTTGTAATCATGTCAACAGATTTGCGGCCGCATATTTTGGACATTTGCAATGTGAAATTTGGTAGATGTGTCGATAAATCGAAATTTGATAGATGTGTCTATAAATGGCTCGACCCACAAAACAGTCTCAAGAAGCCGAGCTCAAAAAGACTCTTGGGTTTTTAAGGGGCCATTTTTAGGTCATTTGTGGAATTTTCAGGGATTCTTAAAATACAAACTTGTTCAAAAGATTTTTCCCCATTGTTTTCAAATTTTTACTTCTTATACGATACTTATGGATCATAAAAAATTTCAAGAGGTTGGAGTTTTGGTTATTGCTTGTGAGCGGAGTATGGTGATGGATGGTCATTTTTGCCCTTGTCCAGTGGTCTGTCTTGAGTGACTAAATAATGCAACTAAGATTGCTCTGTTGTCTGTTCTCTACTTAACTACAGATGCTCTTTCCTCTCGCTTCCTTCATGCCCTCCTTTTCTACTTTGCTGTGTTTGTTCTTCCCTTGCATCAGAATGACTCCGGTGTCTCTCTTCTGTGCGTGTGTGTGTCTGCGTGTGTTTGTGTGTGTGTGGGTGGGTGTATATGTGTGTATGTATGAACGGAGCTTCTATCAGTGCAAATCCCCCAATTCGGTTATCTAATCTCATCTAAATACGAATGACTGGAGGCTGATTGCCACACACACACGTATCAAGCACAGTGATGAGAACACACAAGCAGACACACACGGTTTCCGTGTTGGGTCTGGAAACTAATGAGGGCAAGGAGAGAAACTGAGACCATTGTAATTACTGAGGGTGGCTGGCGGGAGATGAATAGCTCGACACACACACCTGCACACAAACTAAATCAAAGTTGACACAGCGACCATAGGGAGGTGGGGGTGAAAGAATCACTTTCGCACAAAAGGAGGGATGCAAAATGAAGGAGCATTTCCGTCATTTACAATGCTTTGCTCTAATTCACTCTGTTTATACTGGCAGCTATCCCATTTGAGTCTAGTTTTGATTCAGATCAAAGCTCATTTGAGATCTAATTTGTTGTTTCCCTCCTGTTGCAAAAAAGGTGCCTCTGAAATCGCACCTCCTTTGTCGTAGCATCAAAGGATTAGCTGCAAGTGTGTTTTGCTTTTTATTTGGCTTTTTTTTTAAAGAAGCACCTTTGTTATCAAAGCTAAATTAGAATCTTATTGGTTTTCCCTTTTACTTTTGTAACAGTGGTTGACTTCTTTTTCCACTTAAAA
This sequence comes from Hippocampus comes, assembly GCF_001891065.2. Classification (NCBI taxonomy): domain Eukaryota; kingdom Metazoa; phylum Chordata; class Actinopteri; order Syngnathiformes; family Syngnathidae; genus Hippocampus; species Hippocampus comes. Next base: position 403,925 of record NW_017806030.1, read on the forward strand.
TGCAAAAAAAAAATAGGTCTTCTTTCATGTCAACACATGTATAGCCCAAGTTGTTTGAATCTGTAACAGAATGTCTGTCTACATTATTTCATAAGTGTGAAATCAATATGTTTTAGCCACCATATGTTAAGTAAAAGTGGTTAAAAGCAATTTTTTTTGGGGGGGGGGTTCTTCAGAAAAAATTTACATGTACATAAAAACACGTAAATATTAGCCAATAAAAGGTTCATTAAATGTAATGACTAAATTATTGTGAATTGTGACCCAAAAAAAAAAAAATCAAGATACAAGCAATATATGGTGGCAGTACTTTAGAACAATCACCAGTTTGGCAGACAGTGAATAATTCTTCAAAGAAGAGGCTGCAACTTTTATTGACAGTCTTATTCCGAACGCACATGCAAAATACCATAGAGAAGCTCACAAAGCAGATTTGAATACGCACGATGTAACAACACTTATAGGCATGCATTCTTTATCCTCTGCAGAGATAAAGTAATATTTCTGCAGCTTGGAGTTTTGACCAGCAACATATATATAGCCATATGTCCCAGGATGCGCACACCAAAAGGAGATGCACAATGCCAATTGAAGTGAAATTTACAAATGTGGCAAAAAAAAGAGTTTGTTTTCATTATGTCATAACTGTCATTTTTGTCAAATATACAGTAGTTTACAATTGAAATTATTGAACTATTTTACAGATTTTCAAAAATAGAATGTGCCCCACAAAGGTTTGCCATGCATGTTGCGGTGCCAAACAATTTGAGCCAAAATGCTTGATGCTGTTTCGGGAGATACACAGGAGATTGTTTCTTCCAGCCACATGTTCCAATCTCATCTCATGTTCTCATGGTAGAGGTAATAAACACATCGCTGCTGCTTATAAATCTTTTTCCCAGCTGACGTGGGTCCCTCTCAGGCTCGGCTGCTCCGGCATCTCATTCGCACTCCACACGGAGGATGCGAGCCAGAGCCGAGTAAGTGCTTTGCACTCAGCCGTGTCGTCGTAAACGCGCCTTGATGGGGCGGGAGATGCTCCGCTTCAACTTGTTTAAGGGCTGTTTCGAAACATGCGTCTTCAAGGACAGATGTGGTCCTTTTATTAGGATGTCGTATTCAAGTACCATAAAATCAGATTCCAAAACTAAAGCTATGTGGGATATTTTGGAATAAGGAAAAGTAATTTTATCTCTTTTTCCAGAAAAAAAAGTCATTTTCATAGCCGGTCGCAGTAATTAATTAATCCATGTTTTTCAAATGTGTAGTCTTATGAGAATAACATTGGATTTTTTTCGAGAAAAGTGTCTAGAATTTTCAAGAAGATAATCGTTGTTGAAAGTCGGTTAATTTTGAGAAAAAACATGTGGTAAAAAGATGCAGTCTTAATGAAACTGAATTTGTCACTTTTTTCAAATATAAAAATGAGTTTTTAAAGTTCTATTTTTTGAGGAGAAAAAAAATAACATTTTTGACACACAATGTTGTATTTTTTTCATTAAAAGTTTTTTTCTTTTTGAGGAAATGTGTAATTTTGCTGTTAACAATTAAATTTCCTTTAATTTTAAACAAAGTTGGAAAAGCATTCATTAACAAAATAGGTGGATAATTTTTTTTTTTAAGTTAGATTTTTTTGAGGGGGGTTTGGGGGGGGGACAAAAACCTAAAATTACTAGATAATAAAAACATTTATTTAAAATAAATTTTCAGTTTTATGAGAATCAAGTTGTTTAAGTATCTTTTTCCATTAAAATGTAGTAATTGTGAGAATACACGTTCATTTTTTTCTTGCAAAAAAAAAAAGCATTTAAATTAGACATTTAGATTAAAATGTTTATTTTGACATAAAAAGTAATCTGTTTGAGAAAGTGTTATCTTTTATTTTATTTAGTTTTTTTTTACAAGAAAGGCACTGGAATTGCAATGGCATTCATTTTATGATACTGTATCGATGAGCACGTGGCCTCGTGTAACTGAGAACTACATTTTGACTCTATTGTTAAGCAGTTCAGCTAATCCATATTACTTCTAGTCATTTAGTTGATTTCTACAATACAAAGTGTCTTCTACAAAGAATATCTTCTCATCTTGAACACGCATGAGATTATTTACGCTTGCGAAGCATATCCGACTTCAGGAGTCTAATGGTTGGAACCATGCACGCTTCCAACAGCCACTCAATCCGTTCTCACAGTCTCCCTAATGAGGACGAGGAGGACAAGGAAGACGTGTCCCTCTGTAGCCGCTTCACGCTCAGCCGGTTACATAATGCCGGCAGTGATGTCTCCCTTTTCGGAACAACCTCGCTCTCATTTGTCGTTAATTGTATTCGACTCCAATCAGCTTCAAACACTCCTAAATGTCTTGGTGTTTATGTCGCTGGCTGACCTTTTCTTTCCTCTGCTTTTCTCCTTTTATTCCGCTCTCTCTCCTCGCTCTTTGGCTGAGGCAGTCCGTGGTCCTTCCAGTGGGGGAGTTGCCTGACTTAATCCACCTCTTAATACCATCAGGATCAACTTGCGGTTATAGAAACCATTAATATTACACTAAAACACAATATAAAAGCCACGTACATCATCTGGAGCAGCCCCCAACCAGTGGTTGTGTAATAAAATCACAAAAGTAATTTTCGAAAATGAAATAAAATGCATCATACTTATGAGAGTACAGTAATCCATTGGCGATACATTTTTCTTGGAACAAATATTAGAATTGAGATTGTAAGCAGAGAAGGCCTTGATAACGCTAACCACTCACTGCTGCCCGTTTTGTTATTCGGCACGACCCCCCGGCCCTAAATTCTCACAGGTCTCGTCTCACGTCAGTCTAATCCCGCTTTCCAACCACTCGCATTTTCTCTTGACACTCGCCATCAAGACCTTGTCATCAGATCTATGTGACCACCATATTAAATTGCACTTTTGCTCTTTTTTTGGGGTCACCACACAAACACAAGTGGGTTTAATCATTGATGTGGGGGGGGGGACACGTCTTCAAAAAGACATCCACGCTTTAATGATGGCTTCAAGAAAAGCGTCTTAGCTTCATTTAGACTGAAAATCCCGACATTCAATTACTTTGCACATTTTTTTTCTGTCCACAAGTACCAGAAGTGGGCATCCAGTAATTGACTTTTATCTCCGACTGCTCTAATTTACATTTACAAGGGTATGAAGAATGATTAGGACCGCAGAGAAAGGGGGGAAAAAGGATACTGGTGTATAAAGATTTGGTTTTCTTTCGCGGGGTTTTACGTTAACCATGTAGGAAATAATGGAAATAGAAATAGTCTGTGGAGGGTCAAATTGGAAACTTCATAAAACCATTCTTAGCTGTATGGGCAATCTTTTAAATGAATATTTTAACTTTTTTAAAGGTCATACAGTTGACAAGGTCTTCGAACAGTTTTTACACCAAACGTGGCGTGACCTCGTGATCACAAAGACACAATTGTTCACTGGGAAACGGCAAATTTTATCTTTTCAGTTTATTCCGTCCAAGGTGACAGTGGACAGACACAAATGTAGCATAGCAGATCTTCATTAAGATAGATCCATTTGTTTAACTTGTACTTAAGCGTATGAGAAGAATTGTGGGTTCTGGGCGACCTGCTGCTTCTCCAAGTCTAAAAATGTGAAACATTATTACGGAAATCACAAAAATTGCAGTGGGGAAACTTGCCATGGGAAAAACAGCACTTTGAGTTTGAATTTTGATTGCGCTATTCAATTATTTCTAATTGCACGTTGGGGCAAAAAATGTCTGTGCCACGTGGCATGTGTTTAGTATAAAGTGGCAGTTCAAATATGTCTTATCTCTGCACCGGCTTGGCCAGGAATGAGTGCAGTGAGCTCGCAGGAAAAAAATGTCTGTATCAAAATGAGGCAATTATGAGACTGTCGAGCTGTCAGGGTGTTCGCATAATGGGTGCTGCGTTATGATAGCATCTCTCTGATATCGTTTGGCGGCTTAATAATGGAAGACTCTCAAGGGGTGCTACTCATCGACCCACAAACGATTCAAGTAGAAGGTGGTTAGATGAGTTATTGTAAAGCAAAAATAAAAGAGTCACTTCCTCTTGATTTTTCTTAATGAATTTGGTGTGCAGTCTGGAGGCTTTAAACTCTGCTATAGTGAGACATTAATGGAACTACTTGAAAGACACACACTGTTTTTTATATTTTTCAGCAAGACTTCAATTTAATGAGGTGAACTTACGCCTCAATGATCGCCCGATAGCATTTGTGTCGACATTCAGCCGCTCAGACCTTTAAAACAATGTAGGACAAAATATTAACTGTGGTCTGTGGGCACTGGAAGCTGTACAACACAACCAGCGACCATTAGTGACCAAATAGAAGCAGGCTTGGAGATTGGTGAGTGAGTTTGCATATCTGGTAAGTGTTTTTACTTGTTTATAGCTATTGAACTGTGAACCAAGATAGTAAAAGCATTTCGCGTTCACAAAAGTTTTAGCCTAGCTGCTAAGCTAAAACGTTTGAGAATGCTAAAGTTTTAGCATAGCTGCTAAGCTAAAATTTTTGTGAATGCTAAAGTTTTAGCTTAGCTTCTAAGCTAAAACTTTTGTGAATATTAAGCCTTAGCACAACCAACGTCTGGTTAGCTCGTGCCGTTCCAAGATTTCCTCTTCTGTCAGACGAGAAGGCGGAGCACCTCCTCTTCTTCGTTGGTGCCATGGCGCTAAGGAAGCAGCTATGTTCGACTATCCCGCGATTAAACCCCTATGTCAAACGCAATGAAAAGCGTCGTTTCACCTTCAGTGTGAATGTAGCATTACAGGGGCCCCCTGTCGAAGTCTTTTTTTCAGCCAAGTTTTTGTGGGAAAAAAAAAACAGGCTGACCCACTTCTCTGACTGTCAATCAATTTCCGAACAAATGGAGCATTCACACTGGTGCTGAAACACAATAACAGCCCGTGCATGAGGCTCCATCAGAGTCACACATAGACGTGCCATCCAGCAGGGAAGTGATTGACACTTGGGAGTCAACGAGCCAGAAAGAGGCTGATGGCTTGAACTGGTGGCCACAGTGCATTGTGGGTAAAAGTAACAATAATGGCTCATTATATCCAAAGGTTGCTGAAGCCAAGTTGTGATGAATGAGCATTGTAGTGGCCATTAGTGAACAAGCATGGATGTGAATATGACTATTGTTGCAGTGATGGTTTTTTACGTGAAAGAAACGCCGATGCATCAGTCAGACTACACAATAGCAAAACAACGCTATATTTAAATAAAATGTGCATTTTGTGTTTTACGATGAATCAACATGGTGATTATCTAAAAACGGGAACATCATCAACATTTTTGGCACTGTCGATTGTTTGGTTATTCATAAGAAGAACAGACCACATAGGGCCTGTCGACTTGACTATTCACATAGTCCTAGTATGTGTTTGTTGTCAGTTTAGACTTGTTATGTAACTTTTCTTATCATAAACAGTGTTTTTCTGTTAGTTTGTTAGTTTGTTAGTTTGTTTGTTTGTTTGTTTGTTTGTTTTTTTGTGGAACGTTCCCAGGAATGCTCTGAAAATATCCAATACGTTAAAGTGCAGTGTACTGAATTAAATATGAAACGGCAAGTCACTGAATGCTCACACAATTGATTTGACAATAATAAACATATGGCAGCTGGAAGGCTTGCTTGCTTGTTGCTTGCTTTGCTGCACAAAGTCTTTAGTTAATGAAAGTGAAGCAGCTCTTCCTTAGATTGCATCTGTCAAACTGCCTGAAAAGCACTTTTCGCTCTCCAGAAAGTGTCTCGCTCGGTCTCCATGGCGACTCACAACACGTGTGTGTGTGTGTGTGTGTGTGTGTGTGTGTGTGTGTGTGTGTGTGTGTGTGTGTGTGTGTGTGTGTGTGTGTGTGTGCGTGCATGCATGCAATGAATGTTGAGTAGCTCGTTGTCAAAATGGTGTTTGCTCTCCTGAGTTTCTCACAAGATAATGAGACAACAAGATCCAGGCTGGATGGAAACGCAGAGAAATAGGCCTGGGGAAGAAAAAGGGTAAAATATAAAGATACTTTTTTGTCATTGTACAACAATGTACAACAAAACTAAGGCGCACACGTAGTAGTAGTGAAACAGGTCTCCACGTAATTTGAGTACAGGTACCTTGATTAATAAATAAATAAATAATGACAACACACACACACACACACACACACACACACACACACACGCACACATACGCTCACGCGCACACGTCGTGTTTCTATCACATTATACTGTTTGAAAAACTTCTGTCAACCAGATCAACTTGAGGTTTCTTTACAACGTGCAGTGCATCTTATCGACAATTCCTCTTCTTGTGTGAGGTCACAATACTGCCAGCAACTGATACTGTCTTTCCACTGCAAGGAAACCAATGTGAACTGACGATGGCTGGATGTTATGAAGTGTGCTGCCTCCATCTCGTGGTGTGGGTCTGAATTACATGTCTATATCAAATTTTGCTTAAACTCCCAGACTAAAAAAAAAAAAAAAATAGCAAGTGACGTCTTGTATCTCGAAAAACCTATAAGTCAAAGCACTCATATCTCAAGGCACCACTGTATTCAGAACACAGTAAATGTAAACCCATTGACTGTTTGACTATTTACAATTACAGTTTAAAGATTCGTGTGTGTGTGTGTGTGTGTGTGTGTGCGTGTGCGTGTGCGTGTGTGTGTGTGTGTGCGTGTGTGCGTGTGTGTGTGTGTGTGTGTGTGTGTGTCGTCGAAGCAATTACGTAGGCCCTCAGCTCTGTCTCCTCCAGTTGATGAATGAAGGTTTGCTCTCTTTTTCGCTTTCTCAAAAACAACCCTCTCATCTCTCCACCATTGATTGATTTGCTCCTCAGGATCTCTGCCCCTGTCGGCATGGCAACAGACAGCACCCCATGCTACCATCAACACCCTCACATTTTTGTCATTCAGCACTGGTTCACATGATTCATTGTTTATTTTTTTGCAAGCTGAATTTCGAGTGGTCCTCCACTGACAACATTTTGTCACGCGTCAATTCACTCTCAATGAAACATTTTTAGTCATGCTCATGAAACTTCAAAAGGGCCTCTCTACTTGCTGCCCAAACGAGTCATGAGTCTCTTTTATTTAGCCAAATACTTGCCTCTTTAAATTTATTTGCTATTTATTAAAAGAATGGATGGCACTTGCACACTTCATCTCTGTAATGGTTGTTAACAAATTCCTCGCTCCAGGGTCGCTCCATGTTGATTTTCTTTGTTTCTGTCTTAAAGGTCGACTAGTGTCTCTGCCTGCAGCCTTCCTTCGTGTGTCATCCAGGGAGTGCCACCATGTTTCGCCTTGCCTTATCCGCCCCCCTCCTCCTCCTCTTCGCGATCCTCTTCCTCTCCTTGGTGCCACTCTGCCAGTCTGAGTCCCAGCGTGGGACGGCGGTCTCAGCCTCCATTCTGCCCTCTTCCCTGCCTTCCGCCGGGTCATATGGAAACAGCAGTGTGCCAGCCGTGGGCAAGTGTGACGTTGTGACGGTGTGCAAGCCGGGCATCCTGCTGCCTGTCTGGAGGCCCAACAGGCCAGGCCTCGGGGAGCAGATCGCCCGGGCAGTGGTTTACTTTGTGTCCCTCATGTACATGTTCCTGGGTGTCTCCATCATCGCCGACCGCTTCATGGCGTCCATCGAGGTCATTACATCACAGGTGAGGTCATCTTTCCACACTTTATCGTACACTCGCTGCTTGAAATCGAGCCATTTTGACCATCAGTTCATCTAAATGTGCCAAGCCCCCACCCACAAAAGCATGGAGCATTGTAGCAAAGTTAGACGACTCTCTTTCATGTGTCCTAGAATTTCGGGAAAATTCAGCTCCCAAAGTGTGTTTCACTTAGCAAAATGGAATCTGGTAGACATTTGTATCACAAGTCTACTCGCCAAAAAGTCTCAGGAAGTCATGCCTTAAACACAAGAGAAGTCGGAAATCTTTTTATGGCCTTTTAAGGGCCATTTTTGGGCCTGTCAATCATGAATACACCCACAGAGTGTCAAGGAGCCATGCTTGAAAAAAACACAGGAACTCGGACATTTTGGTCTGAAATTTTGCAAAACATTTTGAATTTTTTTAATTTTGTTGCAGCAGAACTTTAGTTGTTTGCTTCAAAGAGTTTGTTGGTGAATAGGGTATTATACAGAGTACAGAAAAGGATAATGAAAATATATTATATTTAAGAGCATGTATGGACATGTTTTGTCAATATTTAAAATGGCATTTTTTGTCATCTGATTAGAAAATGCGGCGTTCCATGTGGCCCCACGGGAGTATTGATGAGAAATTGCGCCCCCCCCCCCTGCATCATTTAAGTTGCCCATCCCTGGTCTAGGATACTCTATCATCAAAGCCTTTGATGATCCACCATGCAACACACAATTCAAATCACGCACAAATCTTCATACCGGTACTTTATTTCTTGTAAGAAAGCGGAGAGATTGTATCGTACTAAGAGAGCCTAACATGCAAGCCGCTGCCTCGCTAATAAGTCGAGCCAACTTGCACTCACAAAATGCACTTGTTTGTGGTTCCTTGTAACACAATGTTCAAAAATAACCTTGGGCAATGAGCTACAATGCTGCTGGGATCTGTTTTGAGCACCTACTTAAGTTGCCAAATGGAGTTCACAAACATCATTTATTATTCATTATTATTGTGTATGTGTTTTAGCCGAGTCAGCTGGACTACGCTACAAGCAGCAACCAAACAGGAACCTCTAAGATGCATTGGTCGTGTTTAATTTTAAGATACTGTACAGTATATCCAACCATGAGCGTGAGTGTTGTATGTGTATGGGATTGGGTGTATTTGTGAGGTCACATACTGATGTTGGATAAGAAGGCCTGGCTCTCAGTCTCCGCTCTAATTCATCCTAAAGATGTTCTATCGTGTTGAGGTTAGGAATTTGCGCAGGCCGGTGAAGGTCATCCTCACTAGGGGTCGAAAGGAGATTGCTCAGATTAATAGCATTTCAATTCATTTAAATTTGCACTATGGATTTAATATGTTATACAGTATACAGGTGCCACTGTATATGCCATTTAATTACTGCTAATGTACGTCTAATTAGATTCAATCTGCATTTCCCTGCCTTGTACATGTGACATGATGAATCAAAATTACATTGAATTCTATCTAAACTAATCCACAGGCATGCTTATATTCTTGTGTGTGTGTGTGTGTGTGTGTGTGTGTGTGTGTGTGTGTGTGTGTGTGTGTGCGCGTGCGTGCGTGCGTGCGCGTGTGTGTTTGGCTAACAGGAGAAGGAGGTGACCATCACCATGCCAAACGGAGAAACATCAGTGGCAACAGTTCGAATCTGGAACGAAACAGTGTCAAATCTGACCCTAATGGCTCTGGGCTCCAGTGCACCCGAGATCCTGCTGTCAGTCATAGAGGTACTAAGACATGCGCCCGCACACACACACACACACACACACACACACACACACACACACACACACACGCACACACATACAAAAGTTAAAGGTAGACTTTTTTATCCATTGTGTTACATTATCAGACAGGTATTGTATTTGACTGTTAAAAACATAATCATTTTCACTGAAGTACAGTAGTTAAATCACTACTTGTAGTTTTACCAGATCTCCCCCCCCCCCCCCCAAGTCACTGCACTTTGAGTGACTACTTTTGCTACTCATTTGCCAATAATCATCCTTTTTGTCACCATCTCTGCAGGTTTGCGGTCACGAATTCAATGCGGGCGAGTTGGGACCAGGCACCATCGTGGGCAGTGCCGCCTTCAACATGTTTGTGATCATTGGCATTTGCGTGTGGACCATCCCCCAGGGCCAGGTGCGCAAGATCAAACATCTGCGGGTTTTCTTCATCACCGCCTTCTGGAGCATCTTCGCCTACATCTGGCTCTACCTCATCCTGTCCGTCATGTCGCCTGGCGTGGTCGAGGTGAATCAGGCCGGGGCGCCTTTATGGTTTGAGCATTTTATTTAGTACCCTTGATATCCAGCTTAAGGTCCATGTACTAATTACGCTATTTGCCCTCACTAAAAAGAAAGTTAAGCCAGTCATAGAATGACTGTTTTACTACTACGGTGAACTGGAGTTTTACAGGTTTTCATCTTGCACTTTGTTAATAGTTACAGTGGCACGAAGATGTTAACTCGTGCACAGTTTTGCGTCACTTGTAACATGTAATAGTTGTCCTGCTAGTGTGCAGAACTGTCCGATCGTTGTGGAAAAAAAACAGTTCTGGTAAGACACAGTCATCTTCTGCGCTGAATTGCCTTACTAGTGAGGACAAAGAGCATACTAGTGCATGGACCTTTAGCTGGATATCAAATAAATGCTCTTTTTGTTTTTTTGTTTTATTTACAAGTGAGGTTAAATTGCATTCTCATAAACCAAAAGTGGCACTAGTAGTGGAAAACACATTACTAGACACAAATACAACCCTCCGTGTAATAACACCAGCTCCTGTAAAGCAAGCGATGGCACTTTCAGCAGCAAATTTCAAAAAACATACCAATTTCTGTGAGTCAAATGCAAACATTCCTTAAACATGCTGTCAGTCAAACATAGACACGCCACTTCCAGTTAAACACGGCTTGCTTTCTGTTTTAGATGTGAAGAGTTTAGTCTTATTAATCAACAGTCACACGAGTGTGTTAATGATTGAACCCGAACATCATTTCCTGTGTCTCAGGTGTGGGAGGCCTTGGTGACTCTCCTGTACTTCCCAGTGTGCGTCATCCTGGCCTGGATCGCCGATCGCCGCCTGCTCTTCTACAAATACATGGGCAAGCGCTACCGTGCCGACAAACGCCACGGCATCGTCGTGGAGATGGAAGGAGACCTTACGCCCAATAAGGGTGGCATGGAGATGATCACGGATGGCAAGTTCCCGCCACGTGGGGCTGCCGTAGTCCCTGCCGAGAATTGCAGTGGAGATGGTGCAGCGGCCAATAACGTGGGCGCGGCGATGGCCCGGTCCACGTCCAGGGGCGCTGGGGGCATGCTGCCCAATTCCAACAGCGCCTTGGTCAATATGGAGACCAGTCGGGAGCTGGATGAGAGCCGAAAGGAGGTGGGAAGCCTACATCACAGAACACATATTGATCGTTGAATACTCGTCTCCTTGGCTGTGTTGGGAGTCCGAAACAAAAATTGGTGAATTTGAATGTATTATTTTTAGTTTTCAAATTCAAAATGAACCTTTGTTTCACACTGATTTCAGATTCACAATTTAGCTCACAATGATCTGGCTTGTTTTTTTTTTGTTTTTTTTTACATTTTTACAGCCAAATGTTTCCCTTGCACTTTACCCACTCCTATGTTAATCGGTGAAATATTGGTACATACAGTATTTACCGTGCTAAAAACAGGTCAGCGAAAGAATCTAATATGCCTATTTTAAACGCCCCCTCAAGGTCATTCGTATCCTGAAGGAGCTGAAGCAAAAGTATCCTGACAAAGAGCTGGATCAGCTGATGGAGCTGGCTAACTACTACGCCCTGCTGCACCAGCAGAAGAGCCGAGCTTTCTACCGTATACAGGTAACACTCCAATAACCTGTGCCCAGAGCCTGTCCCAGGCATTAGTCATCGAAAGGATCTGTTTTAGGGTCCCACTCCCACTAGGACCCCCTTCACCCTGTGAAAATAGCACGAAAAGTATTCACTTTTCGTGCTATTTTTGTTTGGTATTTAATGTGAAAAATATGTGCCTTGGCTCAATAAAGGTTAAGAAGCACTCGTCGATAGATATATGAGAGTGAAACCAAATACATGTTCAGTCATCTCATCATATTATTACATGTAACAAATTGATGTATTACTAGTTTTGAAATGACTCAAGTCAACTATTTGTTTTGGTTTTTTGGTTCAATTATTGTTCAAGTGAGTGTAAACAGGGTAACAAAATATATGCAAAATATCAGGATTATTTATTGCACATGACAACATGTTATTTGGGTACGGATTTGAGCATGGATCATGCAAATTGGCACACATGATTTGCTGTGGCGGGCCGCATAAAATGACATGGCGGCCCAGATCTGGCCCCCGGGCCTTGAGTTTGACACAGGTAGAGTAGGTGTTGGACTGATTTTTCATCATTATTATTGGCAGAAATAAAGGGCCCCCAAAATCTAATCTTGCCATGGAAGTGTGGTCTGTCTCTGGCTGTACCCCCACCACAATCATCTTCCTTTTATCCTCTCTGTTCCCTCAAGGCAACGCGTATGATGATCGGAGCCGGTAACGTTCTGAAGAAGCATGCTGCCGACCACGCTCGCCGCGCTGCGGCCACCGAAGAGGAAGTGCCGGAAGACGACGACGACCTGGCCATGTGCAGCCGCATCTCCTTTGAAAGTGCTCACAGCCAGTGCATGGAGAACTGCGGGATCCTTACACTGGCTGTCATATGTCAAGGTAGGGAAACGAAAACTACGGCTGGGGCTTTAAACTATGTTTTCATTCTGGTATCATAAATTGTCCATCTGTTTTCTGAAGCACTTTCAAGGTATACCCTCGACTGGTCCCCAGCCGATGTTGGGCCAGGAATTAATTAATGGGACCCCAGGGGCCCGTAACTTAAAATTTTAGGAGCAGATGCAGAAAATTAAAGGGCATCCCACTATGAATTCACCTGCAAAGTAAATTTTAACATTACCTCTCATTCACACAGTTTTACGAACGTTCAGCCGCTCTTTACAACAACAGAATTTCCTGCGTTTTTCCGCCACAACCGTTATGTGGAACCTGTTGATTCATGCGGTATCGCCACGACTCGCCTCATTTCATACATTAGCAGTTCACCACAGTGGTCATTCGCTTCCATGGTCTCGCACACAATGGTCCGCCTTCTTTTGTGTTTGGATACTGACTGCTTCTTTGGCATTTTGTCAGTTAGTGAACTAGCTTGTTTGTGCATTACAGACAACAACTGGGCTGAAGAGTGGGTCAGCGGCAATAAATATTTAAAAATAATAAATAGCGAGTAGATGAAAAATGCTGTCTCTAATTTTAGGGGCAAAATGTGACATTTAGTGCTAGTCTGTACCCCTGTGTCGGGTACATAGAGACAACCAACAGAGTCGTTGCCAGTCAATATCAGAGCACATATAGACAAAAAAGGGGACTGGTCGTCAGTCAATGTCACTGCACATATAGACTGACAATGGACCGGTCGGCAGTTAATGTCAGAGCAAATATAGACAAAGGAGGGACAAATGATCGACTAGTCATTAGTCAATGATGGGCCCATGCTACACAGTTCAAGACAGTGAAAGGACTACCATTGGTCTTAAAAGTTGGGTTTCTGTCAGTCAAAACTGAGGCAAATGTCTTGGTGAAAATCCAACATAGATTTTACCCCATGTAAATGTCACATTACTGACTGAATTTCCAATCCGGCGCTTTCAGGGGGCATGGGTGAGAACACCTTCTACGTAGACTACAGGACCGAAGACGGCTCAGCCAACGCCGGTTCTGATTACGAGTACAGTGAAGGAACACTGGTGTTCAAACCTGGAGAGACTCGCAAGGAAATTAAGGCAAGAAAAGACAAAAATTGCTTTCTCCGTAGGCAATCGCTTTGACATCTTCATTCTTTAGGTCGGCATCATCGACGACGACATCTTTGAGGAGGATGAGCACTTTTTCGTGCGGCTGCTCAACCTGCGGGTGGGCGACGCTGAGGGCATGTTTGAAAGCGATGAAGCGGGCGCCGTGCCCAAGGGCCAACTGGTGGAGCCCCTGGTGGCCACCGTGACCATTCTGGATGACGACCACGCAGGCATCTTCACTTTCGGCGAGCGCATGATGCGCATCAGCGAGAGCATGGGTACCATGGAAGTGACGGTGGTGCGAAACTCGGGCGCCCGCGGCACTGTCATCCTGCCGTATCACACCGAGTCGGGCACCGCCAAGGCGGGCGAGGACTACGAGGAAGCACAGGGCGAGCTGGAGTTCACCAATGACCAGACAACGTGAGCACAGGCCATGAATGCCAATTTTGTTTTTTATCTGACAGATTATGCAACAATTAGCAACTTCTTTTTCCAAAGAGCATCACACAAAACAAATTTAAGCTAACGATCGAATCTGTGCATGCATGCATGCATGCGTGCATGTGCGCATGTATGTTTTCCCATGTGCAGTCAAACGCTCCACGTGAGGATAATTGATGATGAAGAATACGAAAAACGTGAAAACTTCTTTATCGTCTTGGAGGAGCCACGCTGGCTGAAAAGAGGAATTTCAGGTAAGCATCCACTCTGTCTCAGCGATCACACACTAAGTAGATGTCGTATTCACTTCACATGCCACATTTACCAAACCAGCTTCGATCACTAATGCCTTGGGCATTCACACATACAAAATTGTCGGGCTGGCACATACACCCAATACCCCAAGCATCCAAAAGTTGATCACATACATTGAATACCATAAGCGAAGCACATAATTGTAGAACCAACACGCTAAGCACATGAACCCCGCATGTTGACCACATACTGCGCATATCCAATATGTTCAGGAGATACACCCAGCACATTCAGCGCATTCACCCCAACATACACATTCACAGCCACTAAATAAATGATTACGTGTGTTGCGAACACAACAGTTTACATGTATGACCTCTTGTTGTCAATAACTCTCCTTGCTCCCTCTTTTGTGTTTATCACAGCTCTGCTACTCAGCCAAGGTAAGATGGCTTCTGTCTTTATGCTTTTAGTCATGTTGCTTGTGCCACCTTGTCACTCACTCGGAACTAGTTAGAGGCCAAAATAGGTCAAATTGTTAACTCGCCACTTGGGATCAAAAGTGACAGAGTCAACGCTGGCTTATTTGTACCCAGCGCATTGGGTTGAGGATTTGACCCAGTAAAAGATTTTGATCCAACAAGGGGTAAAAACTACCCATAGTGATGGGTTACCTGGTTATCAGTATAGCTGTAGTTAAAAATAAGACATTTTATAACTAAGAATTTCTTAGAAGATGAAGCAACTTTCCCGAGTCAGGGGCTGCCACAGCAAGTCACTCGCATGATATGTTGGTCATAGTTTTTACACCGGTTGCCCAACTAGCCACCACCAACATTTGCTAAAATGTTACATTAGATTTACTTCAACTTCAGGTCACACCAAAACTGTCAAACATGACGACCAGCTTCAACCTAATCTGGGTCAAAATAAGTAACCTAACCTTGTAAGCCACCTGATGAAAATCTACAGCTACCCAGCAAGGGCATCAGGTCAACAGCCCAGCAGTTTTTAGAGTGCAGGGGATAATGTCCTAAAAAAAAAAAAATAAAAAAAATCAGCCAATTGGCGACTTTGCGAATGCTGAACCGCAAATATGCGCCGGTTGACTCTACCACTTCATCATTATTATGATCACAGACTTGCACCATGTGGAGAAAAACATGCCGACGGCAGCCTGCTGGTGAGATCCTGCTGCTCGGCCTTTATCATCATAATGATGCAGGGCACCCGGCTGTTTTACACTGACTCGATCATAATTTAATTGAACATATCTGTGACACGCTCGTGTGGCTTTAAATTCTTCTTTCAGAGGGGTCTGAGGGCCAGCTGAGCGCCGAGGAGGAGGAGGCCCGAAGGATTGCCGAGATGGGCAAGCCCATCCTGGGGGAGCACAGCCGGCTGGAAGTGGTCATCGAGGAGTCCTATGAGTTCAAGGTGCAGCATTCGCAAGACTTTTATTTGAATACTGTAAGATAAGATAAGATAAGATAAGAAAACCTTTATTTGTCTCACAGTGGAGAAATTCCCAATTTACAGCAGCAAAATTACAAAAGGGAGAAAGTAGAAGACAAAAAGTTTATAAATAAATATAGAATACAGTATACCGTAAATATCTATGTCAATTTCATACGTTTTGCATTCTAATAGAAGATCATTTATTGGTTCTGTCACTATAAATTGCTGGCATAGGTAGATGGACAAAGATGCATTATTTGTTATGAATAAATAATTTTCCCACGGCACACCATTAGAACTTTCACGACACACTGATGTGCCCCCCGCACATTGGTTGAGAATCACTGCGTTATACAATATTATCCATCCATCCATTTTCTGAGCCGTTTTATCCTCACAAGGGTCGCGGGGGGTGCTGGAGCCTATCCCAGCCGTCTTCGGGCAGTAGGCGGGGGACACCCTGAACCGGTTGCCAGCTAATCGCAGGGCACACAGAGACAACCAACCATCCACGCTCACACTCACACTGAGGGACAATTTAGAATGTTCAATCAGCCTACCATCCATATTTGTCTCACAGTGGAGAAATTCCCAATTTACAGCAGCAAAATTACAAAAGGGAGAAAGTAGAAGACAAAAAGTTTATAAATAAATATAGAATACAGTATACCGTAAATATCTATGTCAATTTCATACGTTTTGCATTCTAATAGAAGATCATTTATTGGTTCTGTCACTATAAATTGCTGGCATAGGTAGATGGACAAAGATGCATTATTTGTTATGAATAAATAATTTTCCCACGGCACACCATTAGAACTTTCACGACACACTGATGTGCCCCCCGCACATTGGTTGAGAATCACTGCGTTATACAATATTATCCATCCATCCATTTTCTGAGCCGTTTTATCCTCACAAGGGTCGCGGGGGGTGCTGGAGCCTATCCCAGCCGTCTTCGGGCAGTAGGCGGGGGACACCCTGAACCGGTTGCCAGCTAATCGCAGGGCACACAGAGACAACCAACCATCCACGCTCACACTCACACTGAGGGACAATTTAGAATGTTCAATCAGCCTACCATCCATGTTTTTGGAGTGAGGGAGGAAACCAGATTACCCGGAAAACCCCATGCAGGCCCAGGGAGAACATGCAAACTCCACACAGGGAGGCCGCAGCTGGAATTGAACCCGATACAGTACCTCTGCACTGTGAGGTCGACGCGCTAACCACTGGACCACCGGGCCGCCCTATACAATATTAGTTCAACCTCAATTACGGTTTGCGCCGTACTTTTCTCTGGACTGTTTACAGTATCAAGATTCATGAATATCAAGACTTGCCTGTGGAAAAGTCTAAAAAGCATGTTATTTGATGAAATTATCATTATTTATTATTTCAGCATATTTTACAGACTACAAAATAAATATGTTTAATTTGTTTTGGTTTATAACTACAGAACGCTGAAGGGAACGCAGTAAAAACGATCAGGATGTTTAATCTATGCACAACTTCTCTGACTGCTCGTTGTCGGTCAGTTCGCATCGATCGGTCACGCCTGCGTTCGCAGAGAAAGCGCCTGGGAAATTGCTGATGAAAAACCTCTGCGCAGCCTTCGTGGTGGTTGATGTCCATCTCGGCGTGTTAATGATGTATTGATGTCGCCATTTCATGAATAATTACGATGAAATCAACATGCAGTGATTCAATCCAATTTGGAATAAGGCTGAGACAAAGACAATCTATGGATGGATGGTTGCTAAATGATGAAAAATTCAGCATTAGTGTACAGGAAGAAAGGGGTTGTGGTCTTTCGCGTCCTGTTAATAACCTTCTTGCTTTGTTTTTGACAGAGCACGGTTGACAAGCTCATTAAGAAGACCAACTTGGCACTGGTCATTGGCACACACTCCTGGAGAGAGCAATTTGTGGAGGCTGTCACTGTGAGCGCAGGTATAGCAAAGGGAACCTGTTCATTGATCTTATTCCTTTTTCCATTAGTAAATTGACATATGTTGGTCAAACTAGTATTAGTTGCTTCAATGTCGCCACCTAGTGGATAACAGAAACTTCACTGAGCTTCTGGGGCTCCTTCACTCTGTTTTAGGTGACGATGACGAGGAAGAAGGCCGCGAGGAGCATCTCCCCTCCTGCTATGACTATGTCATGCACTTTCTCACCGTCTTCTGGAAGGTTCTATTCGCCTGCGTGCCACCTACCGAGTACTGGAACGGCTGGGCCTGCTTCATTGTTTCCATCAGCGTCATCGGCCTGCTCACTGCCATAATCGGGGATCTGGCGTCGCACTTCGGCTGCACAGTGGGACTGCGAGACTCGGTGACCGCCGTCGTTTTTGTGGCCCTGGGAACATCCATTCCTGGTGAGTGAAGTTGGATGCTTTGTCCTCCCCACTGGTCAGCTGATTATGTCATCTTTGTTTTGATCATCTACTGTAGTGACTGATACACAACTTTGAAAACAAGACTCATGCATGTAGACGAAAACTGCTTTTTAATAGCTGCCCGTTGTGTCCGCTGTATTTACTGATACACAACACTCCACCAAGGTTTGACTCCTTTGTTTCGTTTTCTCCGCAGACACGTTTGCCAGCAAAGTGGCCGCCATCCAGGACCAGCACGCAGATGCCTCAGTGGGCAACGTGACGGGGAGCAACGCCGTCAACGTCTTCCTGGGGATCGGCGTGGCCTGGTCGGTGGCCGCCATCTACTGGAAGATCGAGGGCAAAGAGTTCAAAGTGAAGCCAGGTTCACTGGCCTTCTCCGTCACGCTCTTCACCATCTTTGCGTTCATCTGTATGGGCGTGCTACTGTTCCGGCGCCGGCCCAGCATCGGAGGCGAGCTGGGGGGGTCTCGACTATCCCGTATCCTCACAAGTCTACTGTTCCTGGGCCTGTGGTTCCTCTACATCCTTTTTTCCAGCCTGGAGGCCTACTGCCACATACCGGGTTTCTAAGATGGTTACACATGCAATACACATTTAAACACACTACAGGTCTTAAGCAGGGGTTCTCAAACCTCTTGGGTCCGTGGAGAATATTTCCAAGAAGCCCCTCATAATAATGTCACTTTCCAATTCAACAAACTATAATTTTTGTATTTATTTATGTACCCCTAAATGTCGAGGAAATATGTGGGGTTTTTTTTAATGAGAAATAGGTTGCAATGGCATGAAAATTAAGTTGCATTTTTCCAGAACAATCTTCACAAGAACAAAGGCGGATTTTGTAGGGAAGAAAAATCGTAATCACACATGAATAAAGTTGTATTTATCCAACAACCAGTTTAACCGGGGAAGAAAGTCAGTGATATGTTAAATAATTAAATAATTTACAAGTTAGTGAATTTCTAAAATATGTTAGTCTCGCAATATTATGCCCTTTTTTTTCCCTGTAAAACATTTTTGAATTGTCTGAATATTTCACCCACCACCAACAACTCCCCAAAAGAGATTTTTTTGGGGAAAATGTGCATTTTGCTCTTTTAAAAAAACTTTATTAATGCAGGTATGTATGATTTATGGTGACACATCGTAATCATATCGGAGCCTTTAAATAGCCCAAAGCAAAGGTAAGGGGGAAGTAATTTATTTTTATTTTTTTTACTGTTATGCAGTTATCTCCATAAACACGCTTAAAAAAAATAATACAATGCAGTCATTTATTGCAAATTATTTTTGCAGACTTTGAGTTATGGCTTCGGGATCTAAGGACCCCAGTTTGAGAACCACTGCCTAGAGGGCTCTTTCTCTCACACACACACACACACACACACACACACACACACACACACACACACACACACACACACACACACACGTATGCATGTATAAAGTGACAGTAAGAATCAGAGGACAAAAGGAAGTGTTTGGATGGCGAGTAAAGCTGTAGTGAATGTAGCATGGATGCTAAGGAAGTTCCGATGGACAAAGATGGTTTGGCAGAGGGGAAGAAGAGTGGAATGTTTACAATGACTTTGCTTGTTAAGTGTTTACGCGGCTAATGGGCGGATCAGAATGAAGGCACTTGTAAATAGAGCCACGCACATCCAGAGCGAGATGACCCCCACCCCCACCCCCCGCCAGGTGGACTCCATGGGAGGAATCAAAGTGTCGCTCCGGGCTTTGCCGTTATCTTGCACGGTTTCCACAGTAACCACATCCACCCCAAGACATGGAGGGAGGGGATTTCTTCAGCATGTGTAGCCAGGTGTGGCATCATTACCTCATATGTGGAAGTTGAACTGTACTGTAAAAAGCCATACTTGCATTTGTGTGTTTACAGCCACCTTACCTGTGGATTCTAGAACAGTGTTTCTCAAAGCGTGAGCAGTCAACCACTAGTGGTCCTTAAGAAGAATCTCACGTGGTCCATAGGTAACTTTAATCTCGCTCTGTTATAGCTAATTAGGTTTCTCATCTCCACCATGACTGCCATGGCAATTGAAAAATGTCCACTGTGGCTTGAAGCAGAGCTGCCAGGAACGTGTAAACATAGTGAAGCGCTAATCCTGCCTTGATCCGTCCGTAACATACCTCAACCCTAACACTAAACCCTCAACCCTAGGGTTATAACATCACTTTACCTGAACCTTCACTCCTAATTCTAATCCTTTTATTTAAACCCTACCTGGCCCCGGGCCCTAAAGATATCCGAACCCTAAACCAAACACTAACACTGAAGTCCTAAACCTAATCCTAATCCTGCACAAGAGAACATCAACTCACCCCAACACTAGCACTAACACTCATTTGACCCTAACCATACTTTTAACCCTAAACGCCGAACCCTCACCCCTTACCCTAGACTTTTTAAGATACTGAAAAATATAGACCACAAGCAGGTGCCAACTACATAAACGTACAGCCATTCATAGTGTCCAGGTGTGCTGTTTTCCACACCGCAAACAATCTTATCCATGTGCAGAGTTGATGATATGAGCCCAGTTTAGAAGCAACACAAGTGCAGCACCGTCCATCTTCTGGACAATTTGTTTACTGTAATAATCTGCTCGGTGACGATGTTGTGCAACAGTCGTGTCATGGGAAATGACAAGTGCGATCTGTCATCGTGAAATGAGAACCACTCGATTTGTTTTGCTTGAATGAAGCAAACTTTGTAACGTTTCTAGAGCTCATTTTGTATATTTTTCTTCGCAGCTACACTGACATTATTTTGTACTTCTGAACCATGTTCACAGTGGTCTCAGTGCGCACAAATACACTACAGTACCGTAGTTTACAAGACATCGTTACTGACAATAGAGATTTTGATACCAGTCTCAAGGGTAGAATATTATTAGCGAGCGTATCAAAATAGAGCGAGCTAACCATGTGTGCTGTTGCTTTGAGTTGAAGAGCATTTATTTCAATATTTATCTATGTAGCGATATAAAGGAAGATGATAACCTGACCACGGGTCTTTGGTTTCAATATGTGCAATACAGGAAATGTGTTTGTGGCTGTGTTGGAAATCATTCACTCGTCCCATATGGCGGACAGAGAATGATTCCCAACATACCGTGTCTTTTATTCGCTTCTTCAACGTGAGGTCACCTCCGTCATGTGTCAGTGTTTTTGTCGCTCCTCATCCCGCTCCCTTTTGTGGCAATTGTTTCGAGTGTACGTACGTAGCATGTTTACATGAAGGAACGGTGTGGAATGTGGGTAGAATACAACTGACAGAGCTGGAGCAGGACTGTCTGCCAGTGTGCTACGTTTCCAGAACCTTTTTTAATGTTTGGCTTCGGCCTTTACTGTTCTCCAGTTAGATGTGATACCCTCTTTCTCCCCCACGGTGTGTGTGTGTGTGTGTGTGTGTGTGTGTGTGTGTGTGTGTGTGTGTGTGTGTGTGTGTGTGTGTGTGTGTTTTGTCGCTCCTCATCCCGCTCCCTTTTGTGGCAATTGTTTCGAGTGTACGTACGTAGCATGTTTACATGAAGGAACGGTGTGGAATGTGGGTAGAATACAACTGACAGAGCTGGAGCAGGACTGTCTGCCAGTGTGCTACGTTTCCAGAACCTTTTTTAATGTTTGGCTTCGGCCTTTACTGTTCTCCAGTTAGATGTGATACCCTCTTTCTCCCCCACGGTGTGTGTGTGTGTGTGTGTGTGTGTGTGTGTGTGTGTGTGTGTGTGTGTGTGTTCTCGCCATGTTCTTCTCCAGTTGCATGACGAACCTTTACGGATTATGTGTTTTTAGCAGCATGTGAACGACACCTATGGGTGCATTTCATAGGACCAGTTTTGCCCACCATTCCACAATGGGTGAATAAAAGTAGCAAGCAACATGAATATCAGTCTACTATGTGGTTGCCTTAGAGGAACTGTAAAAATCAAAGTCTGCTCTGTTGTTTTCAAGGCAACTTCTCAAAGCCATGTTGCAGGTCTTTGTTGATGTACAATAACTGTTGTGTTTGTGTTGCCTGTCCTTTTTCTTGTTGTTCTGTCTGTGAGTGAACATTTCTCTTTCTCTGCCTGAATCTTTGCAGATTAAAAAAAAAAAAGACGTGATTGACATTAACGTTTCTTCAGAGCTGTGATAAATCATTAACTCCGAATAATATTTAAGTTTTATATCAAATGTATAAAAATATATTTAAAAAATATGCTTGTTTTTCCAGAACATGGCATGAGGTGTAATGTGTCACTGAAAGAAAAAAGTTCTTTACTCAACGGAAGTTGATCTTATTTGAATATATTTTATTTATTTTCAAGGCAGAACGTGTCAGAGTCTGTTATTGTGCACACCATGGAGACATCCATACATCTGCTATTGCTCAGGTCCTCATTTGGGTTGTGGGTGAGTTGGAGTCTATAACTTTGAGTGAGAAGCTTGCTACACCCAGAACTAATCAGCAGGCAGCAGCTTGGTCAACATCAGGGTATGTTGTAATGAATGTGTACAGATGGACTGGTCGAGTGGTCGGCTTTCGTTGTTAGGGAACATTTAAACAAGCAAACATGTACTGTAAGTTTTTGTCATGAGGGAAGAAATCTTGGTGCAGCATGGTGAAAACATCTAAACTCCGCAAAGAAGGGAGGATCCCAGATTTGGATTCCGAACCTCAGAACTGTGAGGCAGACCAGGACTGTTTCATGCAGAAACTTTTTTTTTTTAGAAACACAGAACATAAAAATACAGCAGCTCTCCATCTGGAGAATGGAAAAACAAAGCAAAGAGGACAGGGTCATGACGTCAAAATCTACACACCGATTTGTTCCTTTAATCAAACACTTTTTAGTGACAGTTGTTGATAAAAACAGAGATTTTAATGTTCTTGTCACGGACTTACAAACTGGCACTTCTTACTACAGCTAACAATATAGCTTACTTGGTAAACTGTGGAGAAAAAAATGTAGGTGCTTGGAAAAAATACTGCAATTTTGTGCCAATTTTAGTTTTAATCAGCATACAAATCAAATTTAACATTTTAAAAATTGTAGCCAACCCGGTGTAATATTTATTTTAATTAAGAGAATATTGAATTTTACATTGAAAACCCGGTTCAATGTTTGTAGTGTGCGGAAAACCAAAATGTGGGAGGAGGAGAGGGATGGTCTAGGCACGTCGTTCCTGCGGAAATCACGTGGTAAGAACCCGGGCTTTCCCTCTCGTACCCGTATGTTCGGCAGTCACCCTCATTGACCCTCTGTTGGAGTCATGCGTGAAAACCGTTAACGGCATTCACAGTGGCTCTCTCTCTTATTTTGTGCGAATCATTCGTCGTTTGGAAGCGACCAACTCAGGGGCTTAGTTGAAGAAGGAGCCTTTCCCAGGTTGGGTGTACTTGGTACGGTTCGAAGGTGAATCGGAGATCGTCGACGCGGAAGAAGGTGAGTAAACGCGCGTGGTCGCCATTGTTGTGGAGCAGGCCGAGCGTGAGGCCTTCCACTAGCGCGCCTTTCGACGTCTAAAATGTTCCACTGCAATACCGCTGCCATGGTAATTTTAACTCATGCTTGTGGAATTTATGGACGACTGTGGATTACATGTTGACTCTTGATTCGGAAACTAATATAACGTGTTGAGCGTCGACCCTTCTTCCACAACATGAACGCACGCGAGTCGTCGAAATGGGCGCTAACACTGCTAACGGACATTCACTGAATGAGCATACGACTGGTCAACCATAGTTTCATAAGCCTCAGTTTTATACAATAAAATGCATCCAAACTGTCAGTTTATGTAAATTTGTCGTTAGGCAGCGGTTAGAGCCATCAGCCAAAATAACGAAACTAAATATGAGCTATGCACATGACGCCATAACCGGTTTCTTTTATTTCGTTTTTACGTCCGGATCCCCCAGTCGTTTCATCTAATAATGTAATAATTTCAAAATGCATTATATGTACTAAAAATGTTAATCAACAAGCCTGACTGACGAGACGAGTGTAATTCATTCTTTGGCTCAGTGCGTACCACAATGTATTCATATAAAAAAAATGTTTGTAATGGATATGCCATTAATCTCTCCCAGCACCCTCCAAACTATCACTTATTTGTTACATGTTCAATATGAAGGTAAATGGCACTGTATTTTTATTAATTGCTGCTCATCCCCACCCTCTCACCCCAGCCAGAAGATGTCCTACTACTCCTCATCCCGCAGTTCGTCCAGGGCAACCGACTGCAAGGTCTATGTGGGTGACCTTGGTAATGGAGCCGCCAAGGGGGAGTTGGAACGGGCCTTCAGCTACTATGGCCCACTGAGGACCGTCTGGGTGGCCCGTAACCCACCAGGGTTTGCTTTTGTGGAGTTTGAGGACCCAAGAGATGCTGAGGATGCCGTGAAAGGCATGGATGGAAAGTGAGTACATTTTTACAAAGAATAAGACCAGTAACATTTTTTTGTCTTGGAGCATTACAAATGAGATTCGCTGTGAAAAGTTGTTAAAAATTGCACAAGTGAATGTTACTTGAAACCTTTCACGAGATGTTGTATGATATGAAAAAAAAAAACAGAAGTTAATGTTACTGAACGCATTACAGGCTTCCTGCACAAATATGGAGTTTGCTTTTGTAAATTTCCACATAGGAAATATGTTTTTGCTGTTTGCTGTCCACAGGCTCTTGTGTGGCTCACGTGTACGTGTGGAGATGTCAACAGGCATGTCCAGAAAAGGCCGTGGGCGCCCCAGCCGACGTCAGTTCGACCCGAATGACCGCTGCTACCAATGTGGGGACCGTGGCCATTACGCCTACGACTGCTACCGCTTCAGCAAGCGAGGAGGAGGCCGCCGTAGCAGGTGATCAAGGATGCACTTTGCGGCGTGTTGAAGAAATCACACAGTTTTATTTTTTTTAACTCAAGCATGTCTCCGACAACAGGTCTCGTTCCCGCTCTCGGTCACGCTCCAGGTCTCGATCTCGAGGACGCCGCTACCGATCCCGTTCTCACTCTCGCAGCCATAGCCGCAGCCGGTAAGACAGGTTTCGTGAACTCAGACATGGTTGATCTTAGAGTTTAGAATCCTCATACTGATCTACTTAATGATGTGATTATTTTTACTTAAATGAGTCATTCTGGGATGCTCATAATATGGCACGGTTCCACAAACCCAGTTAAACATGAATAAAAACAATACAGTGATTTGCAAAACAAAGACGATGTTGCAAAATAAAACCAAGAGATATACCTTTCTTATTCACTCTTGTTTCTTCGATAATCCGAGTGCGTGAAATATAACAAAAATAAAATAGTTGGATGAAGTTAATGCTGGAATTCCCAGCATGTCTTGTGGAGCCCCCCACGGTCACATCCGCTCTTTGATTGGTTCATAACGCTGTCTGTTGGCTCAGGTTTGCCATGCCTTAGAAATGCGCTTGATTGGACTGCAACCAGATGCAATCGCTGGTATAGAAATAATAGGAGCACGGTCAATGTTTCTATTTTCTCCATGTTGTCTATATTGTCATTGTTTCAGCTCTAAAGCACTGTGTTGGTCAACCCGAAGTTGTAATATATACTTAGACAAAAGTAGAACTGTATTTTCTTGAAGGCTTAAAACAGCATAAAGATTCTATATATGAAACAATCATTGAAACTTACTATACCATAAATGTACAGAGCCGGTGCCAATTTTGGCAGGGCAATCACAACACAGCTGATTATAGCCACCACCCACAAATGCTTAATGTAGGACACTAAGGTTATTTTTGCCAGTGTGATATCATCATCCAAAATTCTTCCTCAATCTCTTCCAGGAGCCGTCGTCGCTCTCCATCCTACTCCAGGCGCAGAAGCAGGTAAGTCCACGCTATGAACTCATGAAAATGTCAGCGCTCTACACCACACCTGTGATTATTTGACCTCTTGTCTTTGCTATAACATCAGGTCTGGCTCTCCGGCCCGCTCCAAGTCCAGGACGCCAATGAGAAGGTAGGATACTTTCAAATTTGGGACGTAACGTCTTGATCTGACTTCCAAAGTCACAAGGTCTGTTTGTGGTCTTGCAATGTGGGCGCTTAATCTGCATTGTAAGAGGAGTAGCCTCGCTATTGCGTATACTTAGTGCTTTCCTAATACTGGTTGGCTCTTGAAGATTTGGCCAAAATCGGCTTGATTATTATTTTATTTGTAAACACATAACAACCCAAGACAAAGACATTCAACGACCCCAAAAGAAAAAAACCTTTACTGCCAAATTTTCTGTTTAATTCAAGTTAAATACTAAATAACTAAGTATTGTGAAACTGGTGTTTAGTCTGTTGTTCATACATTTGTTGTAAGCGTGAAGGGAACAAACTTTTTTTAGACCACCCTATTAACCTGAAATTGTATCCTGCCAAATAATGGCATTGGCCTAAAAAAAAAAAAAAAAAAGGGTCTGAGCCTAATGCAAAAACCAGTAAAAAAAAAAAAAAAAAAA
>NW_017806030.1:430859-460992 GCF_001891065.2 Hippocampus comes
GAAATTTTTTCCTGCCAAAAAAAGGGGTTGGCGCAAAAAAAAAAAAAAAAAAGGGTCTGAGCCTAATGCAAAGCACAGTAAGCGCAGGGTACGTTTTTACTTTGTCTGCAAGCTCCGACTGACCTGGCCTGTCTTGTTTGTTTTAAAAATCAAGTGTGGGCCTGAGTGTCTTGGGCTAGTTTTTTTTATCATCTTTGACGTTGGGCACTTGTTTTAGTGAAGTCTAAAATGTGGCTTTTTACAATCTATACATATTTATTTCTCTTTTTTTTTAATTTTTCCTCAGCCGCTCCAGGTCCCGTTCTCGGTCCAGGTCTGCACCAAGAGGGCGCTCTGCCTCCCGTTCCCGCTCTCGATCCCCCTCGGCCAATCACAAGAGAAACAGGTAATCAGCCAGGCTCTTGTTCCCGCATATTGGCCATGTAGTAGCATTCTAGCATTTAGTCCCGCCCAGTCCGGCAAGTAACACTTGGCAGGAAGAAGCACCGGCCAGGTGGTTCAAGATGAATCTGTCATATCGCAGCTGGAGTCACAGCTGTTGAGTTCTAGGAGAGGGTCAGTTCCAGCTAGTCGCAGCTTCAGGCAAGCGTGTTGACCAAGTCTTCCTTCCAAACTGGCTGTGTCTCACCATCGTTGTCCACACTGAGATGAGTGACCAGAGACCCCGAACCTTCGGCGCTGACCCATCTGAATCTAATCTTCCGCCTCTGCTGTCATCCATGTTGGCGTGGCAGGAGAATAGAGGACTGCGACGAGAGACTTGTGCGAGGTGTAGGGCCGAATAAGTGACGATTGTGTTTATCTCAGCTGTTAAATTGAGTCTTGCTTGAAGCCAAAGAGCGTGTGAACTGTTGATGTTCTCTTGCTTCGCCAAATTCTTGTCAGAAATTGAATTTTGGTTAATTTCAATGTTATACGTGCTATGAATTAGGGATTCCCAGCCTGAGTGTGGCTAGACAAATTTGAATGCAGAGCTGCAGCTAGATTTGAGCATCTTTGCCGCACAGTTTTGTTTATTTTTCATATTTTCTTTAAAGTGTGTGCTGGGAGCTGCGCACTGCGCTGACACTACAGCTGATCCCAGGCCCAGGGTCTGCCAGCTGGCGGTGTGTACATCCTGCGGGAGGGTGACTAAGCGCTGACCTGAGATCAGCCTTCGCCTGGCGTTAGACAGCGAGAACCTCCCCCCGCACAGTGAATGGGTGACCGTCTGTCCGACCGACGCACACGCTCAGACGAGATCAGCCCGTGCACTCTTACAATTGTTCTCCTAGAGTCACCCAAGGCCACCAGCCAGCCGGCAGATCTACCAGAGCGCCGACACGAACAATTCAGAGTTCGACCATTTAAAATCCATTACCTACCTACCAGACCCCCTACTACCTACCTCCCAGAGCTCTGCGGCCTCTGTCTTAGCTTCTGAAAATGAGAGCGAGCTGACCAGAGATCAGTCTACAAGAGCGTAGTCATCCGTCCTTCAGTGCTTTCGTCCTTCGCTTCTCTGTACTTGTTGTTTCTGCCAGTGTCTCCAAAGGTAACGACAACCCCCCATTTACTTCCCCACCCCATCCTCTATATCTACCCTACCCTTCCTCCCATGACAAGCTCTTATCTATGGTCAAAGCAAATGCATAGGCTTGATGTACACTGGGGACATGGGTGGTGACAGAGTAAAAGTTGAGAATGAGCATGCTCGAGAGTGCTGTGAGTGAGTGTTGTCTCAGAGGAGCGCATGTGTTAGATGGGCAGAAATCTTCATCTGAAGCCGTATGTGCTGCAGGCCAGCCAGACAAGTTGTACTCCTTACCACCCTCCATCCCCATGGACTCTTAAGCGCTGTTGAAGGGCAGTGTTGCAATTTTGTCCCCACAGCTCAAGCTGTTGCCCACTTTTTAGTAGTGAGACAAACTGGTTTGACTTTGCATTGGGGCTGCCATCATTCAGTCCTTATTTTAGACATGGGCCACTAACATGTAACCCAGCAAGTTATTCCTCCCAAGTTGTTCACCAAGTGACTTAGCTGAGTGAATGTGTGGTGTGAGGGTGTTTGTCTTCGGTCTTCCATTCTCCTCTACAGCAAACTGATTCCTCTGTGTTTCTGTTTCAGTCGTTCCCGTTCAGCAAGTCAAAACCGAAGTCCAACACCAGCCGCCAACTGAGTGAAGAACAAGACTAATGCAACACCCTCCCACCATCCTGTTTCCTACCCCCGTCCGGTTTTATAACAGCCCTCCACGTTGATTTCCATGTCAGGTCGCATTTAATTTCGAGAAACAATGTGCAGTTTGAGAGGACGTTCTTCCATGGTCTTTCATGTCGTTTTGTTTTTGGTCCAAGCTAAATAATGTAGTGGACTTTTAACCAATTAAAACACTTTGAGTCCTTAGTATCAAACATACTTTGAACCATCCATGAAGCAGATGAACCAGGCCTGTATTCCTTCATAAATTACATTTCTGTACTGCACCCCACCCCCATGCACGAAATGTATTTCGTGCTTTTGATTTTCACTTTGTTTTTGTGTATTTTAAATTTGGTTTGAGGTGATTTTTGTGTTTGTTTATTTTTGGAAGGGCTGCTTGGACAGTTCAGTGCTTCTTTGGTTGTTAAGACAGTGTCAGTTTTATTTTTAAATAAATCTCTCCAACATAAGTCCATGGCCTTTTGTTACACTGTATTTTCCAATGCGTGACACGGTATTTACTATTGACAATTGAACACCATTTTGTCTAAACAAGTCAAAAGAAGCTTCCCAAGATGGCGGCTTGGCGCATGCGCAGTCACGTTATGTAGCGCAATAATACGGGCAGCATGCTTTTCTTTCCATAGGTGAAATAATGGCTGGATGGAGGTAAAACATGACCGAAGCACATTAGGTGGCCGTGTATATGAAGTGTGCTATGTCAATAAAGCTTCTTGCCTACAGTGCACCAGAGGACGGCCGCGAAAACCAGAAGACAAAACGAACGAAATTTTGAGTTTGGATTACTCGAGGCTCGAACC
This sequence comes from Hippocampus comes, assembly GCF_001891065.2. Taxonomy (NCBI): domain Eukaryota; kingdom Metazoa; phylum Chordata; class Actinopteri; order Syngnathiformes; family Syngnathidae; genus Hippocampus; species Hippocampus comes. The sequence continues at coordinate 433,863 of NW_017806030.1, forward strand.
ATCCATGGTGGCCGTGCTTAGCGATTCAACCACTGTAAATGTTGAAATACCTATTTGCAGATAGTCTATCAGACCAAGTATATTTTTGTATTCCCCAAGTGTAGTTGTACGGATGACGCAATTTCCACAAGTGACGTTATGAAGGTATCGGAAGTATAATGTGTTTACCCAAAAAATCATTTGTGTGTAATCCATACTGTGTGACGTATACATATTCGGTTGAAATTTGAGTGATGGCAAATACAGCCGTGTAAAATGAAATTATTTGTAAAACCGTCAGGAGTGAGATGCGTTGGAATGTAGACTCTCGGTTGGCTGCGGCACTAGTGACGTTGGATTGACACTAGTGTCCACCTATCAGAGATGATAATGCGGGACTGAGGGGGCGTGTTTGACGAGAGCTTCGTTTCGCTTGGAGTTGCTGGTCCATTTCATAGCCTCAGCAATTAGCCACTATCCTTTAAAACTGAGACAACATGGCAACTGCGGCGAGTCGATATTATAGCGAGGAGGGTAGGGCGACCAAAAGACAGAAAACCGACGGAATGTCAACGGTGAGCAGCTTGTTGATGTACAGTATATGCGATTTGGACTCCTCGCACGACAGCGACCGCGCCAGCTGCTAAAATATGAACGCAGCTTCCCAAAGGCCGTCTTAAATTGTTCCTTTTTTTAACTTCCAGCTGTAACGAGCCTATCATATCCTTCTGCGTTGTGATGCAAATGAATATTCTGCACCCAAATTGCCCACTCGGTTGTGATATTTACGTCGAAATGGCGGCATTTCGGAGGTTTGCCCCCGTTGGGCCTACCCGAAGCTCGGCTTTGTTCTCGCACCGGTAACTACGTAACCGTAGCCTCTCCATGATTTACAACGTTTGTTATAGCGCAAATGCCACTCCAGTCTTTCAACCCCCCAAAAAATATATATATAATAATGTCATGACGCCCCATGTTTTTAAATTTAGCCCTTTAAACAAGTTGCTTTTCAAATGAAAACGGGGCTTTTTAAACACACCTCCATACCACATGGACACTCACACTCACGTGATCCCTTTAGGTTCAATATGGCGCCGAGGTGATCAGTGTGGCATGTGAACCCAGACTGATTCGCAGCTCAACATTTCAGAAATCACATTCACGTTTTAGTCTCTTTGAAACGCAATACTCGTGTTGGTTTGTGGAGATTAGAAGCCTAGTGGCAATATTTTGACTGTATAGTATGTGACACTTGACAGAAGCTAACTGTCAGTTTCTGTGATAGGGCTATGAAGACCCCCACAAGACCCTTCCATCCATAGTGGTGCACGTCCGAGGCCTGGTTGATGGTGTTACGGAGTCGGACCTGATGGAGGCCCTGCAAGAGTTTGGAACCATCAGGTGAAGAAACCGTGGTTCAAATGTCTGTTGTTTTGATCGAGGAAATGCGATTTACCATTGTTAACCACCCTATTCACCATCTGCGGTTGTACCGTTTCCTTAAAATGTTCACAATATTGCAAAGAAATGGAAAATATTTTACTTTATGTTAACTGTTTTGTTAAGCGCTTTGTTACAGCTGCAGCTGTTGTGAAAGCGCTATATAAATCAGCATGTATTGTAAAATATTTATTGTATTTCTGATAGGTGCTGTTTGAAGTGGAAGTCAAGGCAAAGATTTTCTTGACAATATTATGTTCTATGCGGCTCAACAACCCTAAATATGTTCTTCTGATTGATATTGCATTAGTGGAATAGGAATTAAGCAACAATATCCACGTTTTTCAATCATCCTTAGGGATGGCCGTTTTTCCACTTGTTGCCGCCTGTAAATGACATCACAGTGCCAAAGGGCTTCGGTAACGACCAATCAAGACTGACCTATTTTCTGCATTTGAGTCATGATTGGTCGTAACCTGAAATGCTGTATTAACACGCGTCAGTTTTTTGCACAAACCTGCCACTGATACTCAAATATATGTTTGCACTTCTCTCTTCTTACAAGCTATGTAGTGCTAATGCCCAAGAAGCGTCAGGCGCTGGTAGAGTATGAGGACATGAACGGCTCATCCACGGCGGTAACTTACGGCGCTGACAACCAGGTGTACATCGCCAGCCACCCGGCCTTCATCAACTACTCCACCAGCCAGAAGATCTCTAGGCCAGGAGACTCTGATGACTCGAGGAGCGTCAACAACATACTGCTGCTCACCATCATGAACCCCATCTACCCCATCACCACGGTGAGTGAGTCAAAAAAGATTTGCCGCAACCTCTGTTCCCTCTATAGCAGATCTTTTTCTCTACAGGAGGTACTCTACACCATCTGCAACAACTGTGGCCCTGTTCACAGAATTGTCATCTTTAGGAAGAATGGTGTGCAAGCCATGGTGGAATATCCTTTCGAAGAGTTGAATAATAATATTTATATTTAATAATTATAAAAATAGCAGACCCAGAAAGCTACTTACTAAAAGTATTGGGAGGGACATCTAATTATGTTTACATTTTTTATTTTTTAACCTAATTTCCAAAAATGTTCCCACCCCTAATTGCTGGGGACAATTGACACCTTAACTTCTATGTTACATTTGACTCTGTGCAAAGCGCCCAGCGAGCCAAAGCATCTCTCAACGGAGCCGACATCTACTCTGGATGCTGCACACTGAAGATCGAATACGCCAAGGTACAGCCGGTGGACTCCACGCTGGAAGTGTGTGTCCTCAAAATACAGGTTATTTTAATGTGCCATTGTGCTTTGTTCCCTCAGCCTACTCGGTTGAATGTGTTCAAGAATGATCAGGACACTTGGGACTACACCAATCCCAATTTGGGTGGACCAGGTAACAACTCACTCACACCACGTCTACAAACTCATGCATCACAATGTCAACGCCACCAAGTAGTCCCCCACATGATGTGGTCACACAGCAGAGGGCACCTCCACATCTTCAACACAAAACACTGTTGTGATATCAGTGGATCAGAAACCCACAATAATCTGTGACTATGGCGGGAATGTCAGGAACGCTTTGTTTTCCGGAAACTGCAGCGTTTTACGTGTAGCTCCAACTGCCGTTTTGCCATTGCCTGTTCAGTTCAACCAGCTTGAACAATGTTAACGGCGTACCTCTGTTGCTTTGAGTCACTCGTGTATAGTAGAACGTACCGACAGACCAACACTAAAAAGCCGCTGCATTGTAGGTTGAACTGTTCATCAACAAAATGACAGATTTTAATCCTAATAGAGGTGCATCAGTTAGTTGATGAAAACGTTTGATTATCAAATTAATCAATAACGGTTTTGATCATTGATTAGTCATTTACAGGCCTTGTTTAGCTAAAGGTTGTCCAAATCCTCAGAATTTCTGCTTCAACAGTAAATTCCGGCAATCAGATTTCTGTAGTCAACCATGAAAGCAGACAGAGACCAAGTGAATACATTGATAGAACCAATCGCATTGCTGTAAATAAATTTTCCATGAAAATTGTGACACTTTTCAAATTTCCTGCGTCACTGCTTTTTGATGAAAGTACAAAGTGATATTTTTGTTTTTCGTGGTGCTTTGAGTAAAAAGAAGAAAACATTCAATCGTTTATGGTTGTAATTTCGTTTTTGAGCAACATTGATAGTCCGTTTGCTTGCTGAACAGCTCTCGTGCCAGGTCGTGAAATTGTGGTTTAAGGTTTTAGGAACTATGGACTTGCAAGGTTCCACTATTTCAAATTTAGTGCATATTATTATTATTATTTTTATCTCCCTCCTGTATTTTAGGTAAGAAGAAAAAAAAATATTTGACATGCATGCTTTTTGCTCATTTTCATGTTCCACATAGTTGGTATGCATTCATATGAAAAACTTTGCGTCTGCATTCTTATGCACACAGCCACAGCTTGTCAAATGTGCACTTCAATCTTTTAATGTTCCTCCCCTCCCCCCCAACCCCCTTGAGTCTTTTTCTGGAAACACAACTGATCCCCAACAGTTAGACTCGGGCACAAACGCACTAAAGCCACAGAAAGGGAGTGGCAGACACACGCTGACATCACCGCCGCCACCTTGTGTTCTACACAGAGGACACAACCTCTGTCACACCTCCATCGGTCAAGACTCCGTAGGATTTTATTCCCCTTCACTCGCTGCTCCGCTCCGGAGCGCGACGAACAGCGCACATGTCTAGAAGGCGCCGAGCTACGCTTGGTCCCAGACACACCGAGGTGCTCCAAAAGCTTCAACACCACACCCCCCCACCACCACCTCCAATCATCATCATCCCCCCCACCACCACCACCGCAAAATGGATGCTGACACCACTGAGGACAACACACCCACCCAAAACAGACAAAAAGGCCACACTGATGCGCCAACACCACCACACACCGCAACTGATCCAAGCACGGAGAGCCGACTGATGAAGACACTGCTGACAACACCAGAACAGAACACGCAGGCCCATTTCTGCTGACTCAGCCATGTCCTTCTCTACATGCCTCCTTGTATCGATGCTTTGTCTCCCATCTTTCAGAGTCTAGAAGCTGGCTAGTTCCTCCCACGTGAGGCCATGTTGCCTCGGGGGCCGGCCTTCGTCCCTCCTTAAGCGGACTGTTCCAAAAAGGGAACGAAAAGGGGGACCTGCCTGAAAATGGGACCGGGCGGCGCTCGTTAAGACGCCAAGGTGGCCAGTTGTATCTATCTCCCTCCGCAAAAGAGGCTATGGGTGTGCGATGAAATGAGTAGTGGAGTGGTGAAGCCACCGCACCCTTCCTTCCTCTGTGTGTGCTCTTGCAGTAAGTAACACGAGAAGCCTCCTCAGCACCCAACATGGCCACACCTCACTTTTTTTACACTCTGCGGACCACCACCACTTCAGTGTTCAGAATCCTCCTGACACCACGTGTCAAGCTTGTAGCTGAGGTGCTGGAAGGGAGGGCCTCATCCAGGCTCTTGCCACACTGCTTTCCTGCCAGTTTAACTTAATCGACCCCCACTCCCTCTCCCACCCATTGTGCTAACCTTGCGAGCATAAATCATGGCCTCCTCTCTGAATGTGTGTCATTATTGTGCACCCGTGCAGATGGCGACCTGGATGGCAATGGGAGCAACGCAGGTGTGTTTACTTTCTCCAAAGTATAGTATTGGTTTTGCCCTTGAGTGACAGTTTGAACTCACCCCTGCATACATCATCAACCCATCAGTGTGCCGCCTCCACGATGAGTGTTAAAGCTACCTGCCGTTTCGAAAGTGGACAGTTATATACATGGTGAACTGGTTGTTTCCATATTTTCTGTAGTTTCTTGTCACTCTCACATTGGGTACACCCTGCAGTAGAGAGGTGAGCAGTGGCTCATTTACATGAGACGGAATTCTTGATCCTCGGGGTGTGTTGACTAAGGCATGCATGCCCCTGTATTTATTTAAACAGCGTTGGTGAGTGTTAGTGTTTTTGTTTGTGTTGCTATGTGTTACGTCCCATCATGTGGCTGCTCCATATTTGTTGTTTTTTTTTTCCTCAGACGACATGGGTGCCAACCCCAACAAGCGTCAGCGCCAGCCTGCCCTCCTGGGCGACCACCCCCCGGAGTACAGTAAGTCAATCACATCCACAACGTGTATTAGGCCCAATCCTCATCCTGTGTCTCCAAGCAATAGCTTTTGTCTGTCTTCTCCAACATTTGGTGGTTACCACGGCTATGACGAGAGCTACGGCTCATCGCCTTACGAGAGCCGCCGAATGGGACCTCCGATGAGGGCCCGCGGCAGTAGAAGCTACCAGCCCAACTACGGTCCCCCGCCACCACCTCCCGGCGAGTACGGGGCCCACGCAGACTCACCAGTGGTCATGGTCTACGGACTGGAGCCTGAAAAGATGAACGCCGACCGCGTGTTCAACATATTCTGTCTGTATGGCAACGTGGAGCGGGTTAGTACATATCTATTTGTCCATGCCGCACACATCGAACGTAGCATATTTGCACAGTATTTATACTGTAACGTAACCTCACAGGTCAAGTTCATGAAGAGCAAACCGGGTGCCGCCATGGTGGAGATGGGTGACTGCTACGCTGTGGACCGCGCCATCACGCACCTCAACAGCAACTTCCTGTTTGCGCAGAAGCTGAACGTGTGGTGAGTGGATGCTCGATCGTAGGCGAGAAGAGATCACATCATGCGAAACATCCCACATGACCCCAAACCTCTTGTTTCCGTGGACGCAGCGTCTCCAAGCAGCAGGCCATCGTGCCAGGCCAGTGCTATGAGCTGGAGGACGGCTCCAGCAGCTTCAAGGACTTCCACGGTTCCAGGAACAACCGCTTCACGTCGCCCGAGCAGGCGGCGAAGAATCGTATACAGCACCCCAGCAACGTGCTGCACTTTTTCAACGCCCAGCCCGACGTGACCCCTGAGATATTCTCTCAGGTGAGGACCAAAACGTCATGACAACCATGTCGGAGGAGTCTACTCGATTCAGCTGTCGTGTTTCCTTACAGATCTGTGAGGACATCGGCGTCAAGTGCCCCGTCAACGTCAAAATGTTCACAGGCAAGAGTAAGATGTTGTCATTGAGAGAAAAATGGATCCGTAGGAAAACAAGTGCACTTGTTATACTCTAAATTATTCTGCTATAAATTTTACATTACATTTATTGTGGGTTTACTTGAAAATATATCACTAATAAGTCATAATTACATTTCACATCTGTCAAGAGGCCCTGCAGGGAAAAATATTTTGTAGGTAGACAAATTTGTCTTTTAAATGTACTGAATTAGAGATTTTTTTTTCAATTAAAATTAAAAAAACTAGACTTTTTTTTTTTTTTGTTTGTTTGTTTGTTGGTTGAGTCCGTCACTTGTTGCAGGCAGATTTAGGTGCTGCACAGAAAAAGGACGGGCCAATATGGCAGCAACTGGAAATCAGATCGCCCCCAAGCAAGCATTGCTGATTACCCCATGTTCGCAGTCCAGCATTCCGCACATTTGCCTATTTTATTTTTAATTTTTTTCCCCTCCCTGAAACTGGGTCTGTCTGTAATCCTCTGGAAAAAGTACTGTATAACTAAAGCTATATGCTATTTTGTGCTCAGGCTAATGCTGTATTAGTGCTTCAAATAAGGGGTGGGGTAGCGAATAACTAATTATGCCATCTTTTTATGTGGAGCTTTGCTAATTTTAGGCAAATATAATAGGTCATTCGCTCACCAAATCTCATGGAGCTTCTAATATTTATTTTTTTCTTCCTGTTTCCTCCACCAGGTGGCGGTGCTCCGAGCGACCGTAGCGCTTCCGGACTACTGGAGTGGGAATCAATCAATGATGCCATGGAAGCTCTGGCCTTGATGAACCACTACCAGATGAAGAACGCAAGTATGTGATTCACCACTTTTTGCCCACCTCAGTTATGCCAAGTAGTTATTACTTTTCAGCAATCCCAACTCTTCCTTGTTTTAGCCGGTCCGTACCCGTACACCCTCAAGCTGTGCTTCTCCACCGTTCAACACGGCAACTGCTGAAGACGCTTTGGGGTTTCAAGTTGGTATGGTGCAGTTTCTGCGAGGGTGGAAAATGTTTTATTTAAGTGTCACAGTAACAATACCGAGGTTTGAAGCTGTCTTCTTTTTGCTTTTGCTATCTGCTCATGGTGAGTTGATTGATTTTAGGGTTGACAGCGTTCTTTTCACAATGGTGCATTGGAGCTTTTATTTTGACACTTTTGTTGAATTTTTATGTAGTAATGTCATAGTTTTGTTGTAAGAAAATAAAACAAATACTGAAAGTGTGGTGCGTTGTGTTGTCAAATTATTTGAATGAAAGTCCAAAGATAAAATTTAACATAGAATTTACATCTGACAATGCAAGCACACTACAAGCCAACACAAATAGCTTTTTATGTTTACGGATATAGTGGACAGTGTTATCACCAAGTCATTTTTTTTTTAATTCAACACAATTTGATATTAATGAATGGCTCCATCTTGTCTCACTTTAGTTGAAAAGGCTCATTCACCTTCAATGAATTATCCCTGTTTTTAACAAAAGTGTAACCTTGTGTCTAAAGTGGCTCCCTTACATTTTTGCAGACTTAGTTTTAGTCTTAATTGGAATGTATGCAGTTCATTCAAATTCCTAAAATGTATTTGCTCACCTTTTTTTAAATTTGTGCACCTCTCACAGCTGCTTAGAAAATGTGGTTTAATGGGCAACTGTTTTGGTGAATGTTTGTGGAAACAGATAAGAGATTCTCAGAAGTACGACAATAAATAAATGTTTCCACCAAAATAATTTTCAGGCTTTATTTCCCCCCATGTTACCCTCAACAAAAAAGTGAATTTGCAAATGCTGAAATCATAAAGTACAACCTTTTGTGGGAAATGTGTTTACAAAAATCATAAAAAGTATTGATTTTTGTTTTCAACATTTCTTTTTAGGGTGGCATGGTTGGCGACTGGTTAGCACGTCCACCTCACAGAGCGGAGGTGCAGGGTTCAATTCCGGCCTTCCTGTGCGGAGTTTGCATGTTCTTACCGTGCCTGGGAGGGTATTCTCCGGGGTACCCCGGTTTCCTCCCACATTCCAAAAACGTGTGTCAGGTTAACGGAACACTCTAAATTGTCCCGTGGTGTGATGGTGAGCGCCTCCTGCCTGATGACAGCTGGGATTGGCTCCAGCACAACCGCGACCCTCGTGAAAAAAATCATATTAGAAAATGGAAGGATGGATGAAACTCCTTTTTAGAGCTTTAAATTGACCAACTATTATAATCTGTAGGAAAACAAAATCTTTCAAAATACAATCTTTTTAAAAAAAATGAACATGCTTTTTTTTCTCAAATAATTTCTTAAAAAATATATTTTCTTATTGGAACCCTACAAGTTTTTGTGAAAAATGTAAAACTTTATTCTTGTTCCTCGTTTTTCTGACAAGCAAAACAAAATTTATAAGTTTTCTATAAAAAGAAAAAAAAAGGGGTTGTAATCAGATAACGATTTTTTTTTCTTGATTCAATGCAAAATGTTGGGACTTATTTTTCATGAAAGATAAGGACTTTTCAAATCTATAGCCGTTCTCTTCAAAATATGCAAGTTTCCAATATGACCCGTTCAACATGTGAACTGAATTTAACATTTCGTGTCTCTTTTTTTGTCAGGAACCCTGCCTGCACCGTGAACAAATTTGCACCGCCCCTTTTCCTTTGTACGTTCTTTCCCTGTCTCCGTCTCTCTCTTGTTTTTCACCGCGTGGGAGTCTCACTCTTTTTTTGACGTCAATGCACCACGCACTCACTAATAAGAGACGGCCACTTTCCCGATTGTGGCTTTAATCAGGATGCCTCTGCCCAAGCGCCTGCGGTCGATCAAGAACGAGTTCATCCTCTTCGCGGCTCCGCTCCTTCTGTTGCCACTGCCGCTCGTCATTGGCACGTCGGTATGTTATTATGCATTATTATCATTCCCTTACTGATTAATGTCACGCATTGGGGTATGCTAAAATGACGTCGAAGTCCTCAGTGATTCTCCTTGACTCGTGTGGCATATGTTGAACTTGCACCTGTTGCTCATGTATTCACGAAAATCCACGAGAACGCGACTTGGTGTTACTAACTGTGATTTTAACATAACGGGGCTTTTTTTTTCCCCAGCGTGGGAATCCTCCCGCGTCCTCGCTGTGACGCACACGCATGTTGTGATAAAGACTAATTGATTCTCCTTGACTCGTGTGGCATGTGTTGAACTTGCACCTGTTGCTCATGTATTCACAAAAATCCACGAGAACGCGACTTGGTGTTACAAACTGTGATTTTAACATAGCGGGACTTTTTTTTTTCCAGCGTGGGAATCCTCCCGCGTCCACGCTGTGACGCACACGCATGTTGTGATAAAGACTAAAAATCACGAGCTGCTTGTGCTTAGTATTTGTGACCAAAGAATTCTGCCCTAAGGATAGCCTGATAGCTCATCATCATCATCAACAACAAAAATAAATCAACCAAAGTCCTGATAAACACTCATTAACACCCTTTGGACCATGGTATTGTTGAATTATGTAAGAGCAGATGATAATGCTGAGATCTCTGATATGACAGGAAGCGGCATGCGCCTATGTGATCATCCTCATGGCGGTGTACTGGTGCACCGAGGTCCTCCCGCTGGCAGTGACGGCTTTGCTCCCTGCCCTCCTCTTCCCGCTCTTTGGCGTCATGGAGTCCCAGAGTGTAAGTGAAATCTGGCCTTTTGTTGGTTTTTTTTTTTTTGATTTTTTTACACACTGACATACAAAGTGTGTTAGGAAAGTTCGATATGTCAGAAACCCAAAAGACGAGTTTTGCCCTTCAGTGTGAGCCAGACAATCAAGCAGCACGTCTCCAAAGAGATCCCTGCCGGTGTTTGCTTTGTTGAGTTTTTGAGAAGAGCCGAAAGTGCCGCTGGTCACAATGTCCCGAGCATCTGACCGTCCTTGACCCAGGTTGCTCCAGCATGTTCTTTGTCTTGCTGGAGTATCACTTCTCTCCTGAAGTGGCTCCATGTGATTTTGTTTTAAGTACCCCAAGCGCAATCTATCCATCCACCCGAGAGATTTTCATTCAACTGCCTTCAGGTGTGCATGCAGTACCTGAAGGACACCAACCTGTTGTTTGTGGGCGGTCTGATGGTAGCCGTGGCCGTGGAGCACTGGAACCTGCACAAGCGCATCGCCCTGAGGGTGCTCCTGTTAGTCGGCGTGCGTCCGGCACTGTGAGTTGCATCAAGCGTCCTGTTTCCACTGTGGAGGAACTTATTTTTTCCCGTTTGATGGTTTGTTCACGACAAGTCCTCAAATGCAGGGTTTCTCAAGCTACATGGGTCAAGGGAGACATTTTTCCAAACAGCATCAAAACATAATGACAAATTACCATGGCCAATTTTTTTCAAGAAAAGTCATGAAGTGATGAATAAAAATTCAGATTCTTAAAAAAGTAAAATCATAAGAACAGTTATATTTCCTGAGATAAAGTCATAATCTTCTTCTTATTATTATTATTATTAATATTGTTCACCCTTTCATGCACTCTTTAACCTGAAAAAATGATAATCTGTCCACTGCAGTAACCGCTGTCCCTGAAAGGGTTAACCACCGAATATCAAAAGTAAAACTTTATTCTCGTAATATTATACTTTTTGAGAGAAAGATGAAAGATGGCTCGAGCATCCAATTGATATTTTGACCATTGTCGGCAGGCTGATGCTGGGCTTCATGGGCGTGACGGCCTTTTTGTCCATGTGGATCAGCAACACGGCCACCACAGCCATGATGGTGCCCATCGTCCAAGCCGTCCTGGAGGAGCTCAACAACAGCGATGCGCAGATGCCCGCCATCCTGAGCTCGGATGCGGCCCAGGCGTCGGAGTTGAGCGACAAGCAGCAGAAACAAACAGAGGCGAAAGGTGAGAGGATGCCGGACTTTTCGGGTACCGTGTTTTTGGGTTGCTCCTCTCAGACTCTGATCTCGTGGTTGAAGGCGCTGTGGTGGTGACTTTCTTGGACAGCGCCGTTGAGGTGAACCGGCAGAAGGAGGCAGCGGAAAGACGGAAGATGAGCAAAGGGATGACCCTTTGCGTCTGCTACGCCGCAAGCATCGGCGGCACCGCTACGCTGACGGGCACCGGTCCCAACTTGGTGCTCAACGGACAAATGAGCCAGTGGGTGTTGGGTCTGATGGGTGGAGGGCGGTTGCGAACTGTGCGTTTTGTATCTGAGCCTTCAGTGGCGACCTAATCGAACTCCGAATACTCCTACGACCATGTTGCAGCTATAGACACCATCAATATGATACAAAATGGCAAAATAACAGCACACAGCAGCAGCAATAACCCAAGCAATCAGAGGATGGAGAAATGCCGATGTTCTTGTCGGTCAGCGAGCTGGCCCTTTTGAGGAATGAAGGCCGCCCACCCTGCGGTGGTTGATGAGTGGACGGATGCTTGAATCATCTTCTGAGGGAACTTAATGTGAACTATGATTTTCAGGCATGAACCGAAGCTAAATCTAATTGTTGCCTTCAGAATATTTCCTGAAAACGGCGACGTGATCAATTTCGCCTCCTGGTTCGGATTCGCCTTCCCCAACATGATCCTTATGCTGATGCTGGCGTGGGTGTGGCTACAGTTTGTCTTCATTGGATTCAAGTGAGTGAAAGGACGCTAAGAAACCACACGGCGGAGCAAGGGGACTGAACGTAGAGCCGTTTTCGTTTTCCAGCTTCAAGAAGACGTGGGGCTGCAATGCTGAAAAGACGGAGAAGGAAGTGGCCGCCTATGAAGTGATCCGAGGGCAGCATCGTCGGCTGGGGCCCATGTCCTTTGGCGAGCTCAGCGTCCTGGGTCTCTTCATTCTGCTAGTGGTCCTGTGGTTCTCCAGGGACCCTGGCTTTATGCACGGCTGGGCCACGGACATCTTCAACTCCAAAGCAGAGTACCAAACTTTTTCCCCTTCCCCTCTAAGAACATTTTGCGCTGTATTTTCATAGACAATGCACCACCTGCGCCATGGAGCTAAGGTCCTTGATCTACCAGGATATTTAGTGAGGCACAAATGCCAAATTCCCAAGCATGGTAACCTAAACTTGCCCCGACCCAAAAATGAAGATATGCCAGTTTTTACGGCGAGCAAACATGCACCTGTCTATGAAAATAGGGCCTGGTTTGTCTTGAAGTCACCCTCATAAGACATTACCTTCCACTCAGGTATGTCACAGACGCCACTGTGGCCATCTTTGTCGCCATCCTCCTCTTTGTCCTGCCGTCCAAACTTCCACATTTCTGCCCATGGAGGACACAAAGTTTTGACACAGGTTGGTCCCTCAAAAGGTTTTTGCTGTGCAATGACTCAAAACTAACATTTGATTCATTCTGTAGCGTCCCATCAGACGTCCAGCTCAGCTCCGCGTCTGCTCACCTGGAAGGTGGTCCAGAAGAAGTTACCATGGGGAATCGTGCTTCTCCTTGGTGGTGGTTTTGCTTTGGCCAAAGGGAGTGAGGTATGGGGGTTTTGGGGGCAATGGGGAGGTCAGGGGACAGGATGCTACATGACTTCAAGTTCGACCTCAGAAAAATCTGAAGCGCTGTATTAGCAAGGATGCTAGTGCTAACACAACATGTGACTTCATCTATCTACCTACTATACTTACTATCACCTGTCCATCCTTCTAACTCGCTACCTACTCACTTGATCTGTCTGTTGCTCCATTGATCAGTTCATCTACCTACCTACAGTATCTGTCAGTCAATCTATCAAAAAACTCACTCACTACCACTTAATCCACTCTTGTACCTGATCTCTGTTGGTGAATTGTATAGTCTGTTGACCAACCAATTTACATAATCTGTGGGTTGGTTCCGTGGTGCGCCTACGTTTCCGACCAAATTACTCACCTAGCTGTAGGTCAACTTAACTATCTACTCTCTGTCAGTCTACCCTTCTAACTACTTACTATGTGCCGGTCTGACTGCCTACCAAACGGTCTGTTGGTCTCTGAGTCTACCTTTGTACTTACCTACCTACCTATCTACCTACCTACCTACCTACCTACCTACCTACCTACCTACCTACCTACCTACCTACCTACCTAGATACTATGAATCAGACATTGTACAAGTCTTCATGCTCACTGTCTATATACCCTTTGATCGGTCTGTCACTTTGCCTACCAACCCATTACCTACTGCCTGCCTAAGTAACTACTTACCTACACTTCCATTCACTTATCTGCCTTCAAACCTAACCTGTCAGTTGGTTCGTCCAGCTTCTTAAACAGAATATCCACTGTCTTGTCAGTTGGGAGCCCTCCGCCGAACAACACACCATCTGAAGTGATCTGTCTGATGGGCCATTTGCCCCCTACTTAGCTAGCTAGATAGCTACCCTGCCTTCCGCCTACCTTTACATCCGTTCAACGGCCAAGCTATCAATCAGTTAGTCCATCAATACGTCCATCTGTCTGCCTATCCACCTATATACTTAATCTGTCTCTCTGTTTATTGATTGCTCAGCCATCGGCCTGTCTGTCAATCGGTCTCCTTATCAACCTATGTGTCAGATGGTCCGTCCCGCCCATCTACCGTCAATGGCCACTCTGTCCAACCAACAACTAACTTCACTCGTCTGTTCGCAGAGTATGCAGTATACATGCCACATTGTTTTCTACAAGCTTAAAATACCAAAACATTTCCTTTAATTTCTGATACCATGAAAGTCCCAATTCATTGCGGACCTTAGTTTAGCCACGTGGCCACCCACCACGTGTGTATGCTCTTTTCAGGTATCAGGACTTTCACGGTGGATGGGAGATCAAATGAGCCCTTTGCAAAGCATTCCACCTTGGGCAATCTCCATTATCCTGTGCCTCCTGATTGCAACCTTCACAGAGTGCGCTAGCAATGTGGCCACTGCGACGCTCTTCCTGCCCATCTTAGCATCATTGGTAAGCAATAGCAACACAAAACAAAAAGAGATGGTCTGGTGAAAAGAAAACAGCATTTGGTTCAGCGAGGTGAAGTGCTTCTTTTTCAGCTGATTTCCCCCAATGGGAGTCCGGTATTCAAATTCCTCCCAGTGAGAGTCAGCCCATTCGCCGCCTGTTTTGTTACCCGTTCAGATGTTCATTCAAGCTGAATGTGTTTAGTGCAGTTCCCTGGGGGCCCCTCCTCACATGCGTAACTTGCCAACACACAATTTCAGCTCCTGGGCCACCCCGCCATGGGCTGAAGAATGGCATTACTGTGCACCCTGGTCGAGGACTGCTAGCGAACGCCAATGAGCCGGATTGCGAAAGACAATACCGGGCAACAAGAAAAGAGAAGGTCCTCAGTTACACGTAGCTGAGAATGAATGGGGTGGGACAAAGTGATAGCTTCCGCTGAAAGAAATCATTTGCATAGGCTTTATAAAGTAAAAATTCGCCGCCGTAAACTGGGAGGATTCTCACCAGACGGAAGACTCAATGGAAATACCGCTACAAAAAAAGTTAGAAGTATTCATAGTTATTGAAGCTAGACATCGCTGCCGGTGGTGGGGGGGGGGGGGGGCTATTTGGTCACGTTTTGACCTTGTGGAGCAGACTTATTACAGTTTCATATTTTATGGCGCGTAATCAAACTTCACTCCCATGCTCCTCCCAATTGCAGTGGCAGAAACTCAATAACCTTGCAGTATCGCATCGACCATCTGGCTAGTTTACAAATTTGGTATCACGCAAACAAACTGTCGAAAAAGTTTTTCTTCGAAGGACACTTGGTAATGGACAAAATTAGCCAAAACATTTTCCGTAATCTTGAGACTTTTGTGTGGTTCTACTCAGGACAAACATGCTTGCCAAATTTCATGTTGCCAACTTAAATTGGGTTTGAAGGCAGGACCCTCGCCCCAATAATAAATGAATAAAACCTTGCGCTACTCACCCACAATTAATAAAATTCAAAATATGCGGCTCAAATTGGTAATAAATGGAAAAAAAAACCCAACAACATACCAGTAGTCTTTGAAGGAACTTGAAATTGCTTAGTTCAACTAAAATGGCAGACTTGGGCATGGCTTCTTGATTTGTTTTGTGGGTGTAATTGTGATTGGCATCGATGCCAAATTTTATGGAGCCAACTGAAACTGGTGTTGGAAACTACATAAAAAAAAATGCAAATGATGATTTATTTGACTCAAGAATACAAATTCATTGTTATGAAACAAAAAAGATTTCTGTGGGCCCTGAAGCATATACTGTAACAATGTTGACCGCCTAAATATTGTCCAGTGTAAATACCAATCAACAACCCCCAAAATATTAGACACCATTTTGTTTGACAGCGTTTGGACAGCCTCACCCTTTGTTACGTTGCATCTTCGCATTGTTTCAATCTACTTTTACATCTGTCATAAATTCTGCTTGTGAGGTTTTGAAAAATTAAGGTCCAGTATTATTCCGTGTTTTTTTTTTTTTTGTGTGTGTTTTTTTTTCTTGTGGTTTTAGCAACCCCCTTCATTGTTGAATTCGCTTGATGTAGGTCAATCATTTCAAGTCCAGTCCTTGTCCTCTCACATGCAATGAGAACCGCTCTTGAAGGGTTCAATGGCATGTTGCTGGCCACAACCTATGAATCAGTGCGGCCACAATTCCAATGAAGGGCTGTTACCTATTTGTATTTTAAGAAGCAGAAATTACTGTGCCCTTGTGAAGTGCCATGCTCGCAGAGTCACGTTTGCAGGCTGCTATTATTGCTAGCAATGTTCCACGTATCTAATTTCAGATGCCGTGAGTCAGCCCTGACTTTGCAGGAATCCCGTCTAAATTATGCCCGTCTCATGAGAGTTTGCTCTCCTGCGGTTACCTGCTGACGTCGAGGAAAGGATTCAAGTTGATCCTTGTTTGATTCCGCAGTCGCAGTCCATCGGAATCAACCCGCTGTACGTCATGGTGCCTTGTACCCTGAGTGCCTCCTTCGCCTTCATGTTGCCCGTAGCCACGCCGCCCAACGCCATTGTTTTCTCCTACGGATACCTCAAGGTTTCGGACATGGTGAGTGCGCTCCGTTGGCCTCGGTTCATCGGGACCAGAGGGGAACTCGCATAGCTAACCAGTCAAATGATCGACTTGTCTGTCACTCTCTCACCGAGTCTTTGTGCCTACCACCTCATCTGTTACTCGATCCTTGTTTGTCTGTGCATTTTATCTACCAACTCCACGACCTACTAAATGTATCTGCGGGACGGTGATTCCTGTCTTGCTACTTCCCCACCTTCTAACTTTCCGGCAGTCTCGTCTGTTCAGTTTGGCCTCCTCATTCATCTCCGTCCGTCTTGTCTGTTCAACCTTTTCTCATCTTTCAGGCCAGGACTGGAATAGTCATGAACATCATTGGCATACTGTGCATCACACTGGCCATCAACACTTGGGGCCGAGCAATGTTTCACCTGGACACCTTTCCTACGTGGGCCAACGTGAGCGGGCCGTGACAGCGACTGTAGCGGTCTCCTGCTCTTCTGCTCTGAGCCACATCACGGTCTGACATGGTCTGCACTGCTGAGTCTCCCCACCCTGTTTATTTTCCAGTCCACACTCAAGCCTCGTGGATGATGAATCAGCAGTAAAGGGTAACAACGCCTTCATTTCTTCGAAAAACCATCACAAATGAGGTCTTCTCTGTCCCCAAAACACTTGGAAAGAATTGAAAAAGACATGTGAAACAGTGATATGTGACACTAAAATACGGACAAGGTTTGAATTAGAACTAACCCGAGCACTGTAACAAAACATGTCACCAGAAGTAACAATTGAGCAAGAGACGGTGAATTGTTGAACAACAACAAAAAAAAGAGGCATTAAAAACAAATAACATTGACCAGATGTTAGAATGTTGCTGCTTAGCCGTTCACACTCAAGTTATAACAATCCACTACTAGTATTGCACATTTACATTGTTTACATGATGGATTTCAGTATACTACAAATTGACATTTTTAATTTTCGGCGGCTAAAGAATCAAAGTGTATGTACCTCATCATCTAATTTATGTTGAAGATGATTATTTTGTACAATAGACAGCAAATAGATATGGACTTTTACAGCAGATTTGACCTGAGAGGGGCTTCCTTCCAGCATTATTTCAGCTTTGGGAATCATTTTCTGAATCACATCAAGACTTGGGCCAACATTCCCGTTTATTTTCCGATTCCAATCGATGCCGCACTTGCGGCATTTTGCAATAATGATTATTCGAGTATGCAATAATGAGTTATGTCTGATGTGCTGCTGTATATATATTTTTTTCCTGGAGACATTTTTGAATGTGAGATTTTCAAAATAAAGTCTCAGTCTCTTTTTTCTTGACATGATAAGTGGTGCTCCAGTGAGGTATTGGACTGATTTCCATTTTATATTTAATACAGAAGTGCAATTCAAGTGCATAAATAAATGTTATCTTGTAATCCTTCTAATGCCATTTCTTGACGCTCAGTAAACTGTGCCCAGGAACACAAAGGGCACACAAATAGGATTTGACCAGTCGAAAAAAAAATCTGTTGAGCAATTGTGTTAGCTCAAGTTTTGAAGCTTTGTAATGACTCACAAATTCTAAAGAGGAAGTCTTTTTTTTTTTAATTACAGCTAGCACAATTACCGTAATCCTTTTTCATTAGAAACAAGGGTGGGATCTATTTTTGTTGTGGTTTTAATAGATTTGTTCGATCAAGCAATACTCCCAATAATGAGAAAAGAACAAGAAACTCAATGCCCAAGGGGAAGAGCGATGCAAGTATGATACTGTAACCATGGGGCAGTTCCAACTAAGCTTGCCGACAGTAACAGGCCACACAAATGGAAAAAAAAAGACTCTTCGAGCAATTCCAGTGATCAACTAAATTTTTGTACTGAATAAAATATAATTACATTATTACAGATACTCTGTGTGCAATTTTATGACCCCCCCCCCCAAAAAAAAATACTCTTATGTCAGATTGTACAACTTTTAAAACTGCTGGGTCAAAAGTAGCCGAAAATGGGTGAACTATCTAACCCAACGCTGGGTCCAAAAAGGATACAGCCAATGCTGGGTTATTTGTACCCATTGCATAGGGTTGAGGATTTAACCCAGCACTTTGAGGGGTGTCGTGGGATTTTAATCTAACAAGGGGCAAGAACTGTCTAGTTAAAGTTACTAAAAAATGGGTTACCAATATAGCTGTAGTTAACCCTTTCAGGGACAGCGATTACTAGAGTGGACAGCTAGTCACATGTTGTTTTCTCTTATATGAATTCATCTTCATGTCACAGTTGTGAATCAACCACTACAGTGTGTTGCCATCCACCGCCATTATTTTTTCCCCCCCATGCCTAAAAGACTTAATACAAACACTTGAGAAAAAAAAGTCCTGATGTAGGTTATTATTATTTGTGCATGAAAGTGTTAAAAGTACAGTCCTAATTTGATTACCAACATTTTCTGAGAAAAAGAAGCAACGTTGCGCTGTCAGGGGTTGCTACAGCAAAGTTACTTGCACGATATGGTCGGCAGAGTTTTTACATCGGGTGCCCTTCCTGATCCAACCCACTTATTATTTTTCACACACATTGGTTAGTGGCTTGACCAATACCCCAAACAATGAGACAAGTCCAAAGAACTCAAAAAGCCGAAAAGCAATTCAAGAGTGAATAGTAATATTTCTGGTGACTACTGACGAACAAAAACACGTCTTGCCAAATTTTGGATGAGATTAGTCATCTATTTGATTGGCTAGATCAAGTTACATTTTTACTTCAATAAATAAATCTGAAATAATTATTTGCTGTGCGCAAATTCATTCTTTAAAAATGAAATTGATCAGACAGTGAGAAGAAACTTTCTGGCACATTATGGAGCTTACCTAGTCAATTTTTAACTATCATTTTTCCCCCCTCCCATCCCAAACACCCAAAACACAACCAAACATTTTTATTTGTTTATTTTTCAGATAAATTGAATCGTTGCTCAGAACAATGTTAAAAGTCCAAAGAACTGGGTGAGCATTTCTCAACTTCATAGGAACGCATACTTGATACTTAATTTAGGACTTCTTCCTGGATTTTGACAGTGCAGAGTGAGTGAAGCACACTAATACTCTGATGGGCGGACACTCCTATTGTTCTGTGTGTCATCTGCCTTTTTTTTTTCTTTGAGACGTTGCACAAAATGACCTTTGCTTTGCTTGTATAAGTCAGCAATGTAGAGGGTAGAATAAATTAGCCTTAAAGTCAGCTGTGGGAAGTTACAAAGTACAAATACTTCATTCCTAAACTTAGCAGCTTTTTTATGTATCTCTACTTGAGTATTTCTTTTTCCGGCATTTGTATTTTACTTTTACACCCTAAAAAAGACACGGCATCAAGTAATTTTTGGAGCAGGAGGAGTTTGTTGCTGTTTGTGATGGTATGGCGAAGGACTAGACGCATCGACAAATGGTTGTGTTCCTGTGACATTTCACTCGGCATTTGCTGAGTAGCTGTACTTTTTTCAAGTGCAAAGTGTGAGTACTTCAGACGCTTCTTATGAAGTTGTACCGCTTTTTGGCCTTGATGGAGGTCTGTCATGCTTCTAATTATTAACCCATTGTTATCCATCCAGTGGGAAGGCATGCTTAATCAGTCACTGACATCGAGCATGTAAAAAAAAAAAAAAAAATCACATTCCAAAGATCCTGATCCTGTGTATCAGTTGCACAGGTGGACAATGCGCCTCCTGTGTGACAGGATCATGTCAATACAAAAAGGGTTGTGTGCTGTGTCCCGATTGCTTCCACCCAGCAGCTGGAAGGATGACAGAGGCTCTTTTCTTTGCATTCAGTCAGCTGAAATTATTTGACATCTCCGAACGTTTCTTTCAATTGGTACTTCAACCTGACATGGTGCCATGGTGGAGGAGGTGCAACATGTGCCTTGTTTTCCTGGCTTCATTCCCAGACAAAAGAAACACACACAATAAAAGCCCAGCAAAGTCTGTCCTCTGCTATCATTCAACCATTGAACCTATTAAAAAATTAACAGCAACATTGAGAATGTGATTCACGCTCCCCTTTTTCTGTTTTGTTGATATTTTTCGTATTTTAATGGTAAGACACACTTTGCAAATATGTATATGTTTTAATATTAAACATCTTGATTATATTTCCTTGAGGTCGGCACGGTGGGCAACTGGGTAGCATGTCTGCCTCATTGTGCAGTAGTGCAGGGTTCAATTCTGGCCCCAGCCTTCATGTGCGGAGTTTGCATGTTCTCCCTGTTCATGCATGGGTTTTCTGCGGGTACTGTACTCCGTTTTTTTCCCACGTTCAAAAACATCGCATGCATGGCAGGGTCATGGAACACTCTAAATTGTCCCGAAGTGTGGTTGTGAGCGCTCATGGTTGTTTGTCTATGTGTGCCCTGTGATTGGCTGGTAACCAGTTCAGGGTTCACACCCGGGGACAATTTAGAATGTTCCATTCGCCTTCTATGTATGTTTTTGTAATGAGGGAGGAAACCGGAGAACCCAGAGAAAACTCACGCAGGCACGGGGAGAAAATGCATTATTATTTTGTTAATTTTTTACAACTTTGATACTCGCAGAATTGTAAAAAGTTGGATGAGCAAATTATAGACACATTTGTATCATTTATTTTGGTTTTAAATGAAACAAAAACTATATATTTTTTAAAATCTTAGTTAATTAAAAATATATATTATGTGTAATGTTGCAAGGCTACGTTGTGTGATACAATTATTCTATGATACTTTGATTATTTTTAATAAAGAATAATAACAATAATTATTATATGTAACTATTTTCATTCGAATTACTTTGTATGTAGACAATATGCTTGTTTCATTTTCGTAAGTATGCACTGAAATAATTGACTTCCAAACCAGATGAAATATGGCAGCACAAATGCAATGGGTATTGGGAAAAACACATACAATGGCTCCATCTCCTGGCAAAATGATGACAGTACACATGTCTCAATAGGGAAGTTGCGAACCAGCTGGAATCTGTTGTTGGAAACACATGGCAGACCATATTAGGGCTCTCGTCGGAGTTCGCTGAATATATGAGCTTATTTTCCCTGTATATTGGTTCATTTTGTTTTCTGAATATCCATGCATCGCCAACTTGGATAGCTAGTTAGTCCCCCCCAGTGCCCCGTGGACGGCTTGCAAAACGTTTCTGGTTTTTTTTCCATCTTTGTAGTATCACTGACCGATAACTCTTGGCTGGAGAAAACAAGTAGAAGATCTTTTGAGTGACGAATGATGGAAAGCTATTTCTCGCCGTCCTTTTCTTGGATAGGTGCTTGTTTTCTCCGGAGAATACGCCAGTTAATTCCCGCCGGCTTCAAGGATGAACTAAAAAACCTGTCAATGTTGGCTTTGCCTGCGGTAAGTTACCACAGACATTTTTACGAACCATAACAATAACTTCTAGATAAGCACAATGTAACCTACTAGAAAAGACGAACCAAGCCATGTAAAGTGGCTTGAAATGTTACTTTAGGCAAAACAAGGCAAGTTTACAGTATGTGTATGTAAAACATTTCATGTACAAGGCGATCCAAAGTGCTTTACATAAAACATTAAAGGCATTACAGCAAGAGAAACAAAAAAATTTAAGACGTTACAAAAATCATCTGAAATAATTAAATGAAAAAAATGATCAAAACCAAGCATCAGTCGAGAAAGATTAAATTAGCGTGCAAATAGGGATTAAAACAAGAGAATTAAGGAAAGAGTCATGACAATAATGCGGTGAATAATAATGTTTTAAGCCCTGTTTTAAATGAAATGACAGTTTGAATTGTCCTCGGGTATTCTGGGAGTTTGTTCCACAGGCGAGGAACATAGTGACTAAATGCTGAGTCACTTTGGTTCTGGTTCTGGGAACACACAATAGATCTGTCCTAGAAGACTTGAGTGGTCTGGCTGCTTCGTTGGGAATGAGTTGAGATCTTGCATTTATTTTGTTCCAATTTAATACCCCTAAGCCTTGTTTATAACCTTTACAATGGCTTGACACCCTACTTTGAAATCCTAGTTTTGAAACCCCAACTCGAAACCCTAACTCAGTCTTGAATCCCGACTCTTAACCCTAACGGATGACGCTAAACGGGTCAGAAGAGTCAATTTTAAACCCCTCCCATTGTTCAACACCTTAACCCTTGCTTTCATCTATTACACAGAGTCTGACACAGCTCCTGGTGATGACTGTGGGTTGTGTCAGCGCTGCTTTCTGCGGTCATTTGGGAAGGGTGGAGCTGGATGCAGTAGCTCTGGCCACAGCCGTGAGTGTCATGTCGTACCATTGATGCTATAAATGCACCTAAGAAATGCACATGTACTCATTTCATCCACAGATTGTGAATGTCACAGGCATATCTGTCGGTGTCGGGCTGTCATCAGCGTGTGATACTTTGATTTCTCAGGTATGAAAACTGGATGACTTCTAAACGCATGAGCCAAAGTTGTGCGTCAGTCACTACAGTAGACGCCAGGGTGGAATTCAATAAATTGACATCTACTGTCCGTGCCACTGGCTTTGGGCTCCTAGAATTGAAGGAATTGTCAGATATATGTATAACAGACCTGTGGGTAACAGCGATAGTGAGTGGTGCACAACCATGACGACACTCATGGTCAAAGAAGAAAACACCATTTGAACAGTTGTTCACTGTTGAAAGTATGAAAAATAGACCTATGTGTCAGACGTACGGTGCCCACAATCTCCTGAGAGTCGGGGTGATCCTGCAGAGGGCAATCATCGTCCTCATCTTGACGTGTTTCCCATGCTGGGCCCTGCTCATCAACACAGAGTCCATTCTGCTGCTTTTGGGACAAGAACCGGAGGTTGCCAGGTCAGCGGACTACAATGTTTCATCTTCTTCTATGTTCATCATTTAAAAAAAAAAAAAAAAAAAACGTGTCTGTCACTTATGTGGTCATTGTCTCCTCCTCAGGTTGTCTCAGCTGTACGTGAAGATCTTCATGCCCGCACTTCCTGTGAGTTTTCCAGAAAGTTATAGAAATGACGACCTTAATCCTGAATTATGATATTCTTGGTAACAAGATGGAGTACAAGAGTTAAATAAACACATTAAAAAACTAAAATAAAAATCTAAGGCTGGCACTTCAATATGCACTTGAGATGAAGTAGCTTTTTGGCGGATCTAGAACCCTTTAGGGACCATTGTGTGTTTGGATAGAAACTGTTGGCGCACATTTATCATTTTGCAGCACTGAGAGTTACATCCGTGATTTTTAAAGTTGTATTCTGGCTTTAAGCCCATGAATTCTGTTCAAGCAACTGTTGCGGTCGCACAGTGGCCGGTCGTAGTGCTGTTCTGCTTTATGCATTCAATTCAATGTCGATATCTTTGTTTCCAGGCTTCATTCATGTATGATCTGCAGTCGAGATACTTGCAAAACCAGGTACCTTCTGCTCAGTCTGAACTGGCTTTTACCGTATAAACCTCTCAAACCGTCTTGATCGATTATTTCAGGGGATCATCTGGCCACAAGTGATCACTGGCTTTGTGGCCAATCTCATCAACGCCCTCATGAACTACATCGTTCTCTTTGCATTCAACATGGGAGTTGTGTGAGTAATGAGCATTGGAAATTGCTCTGCTTCTCCGTTTGTTCTTGGCAATAAATTGTAGTTTAGACATTTTTATTCTTGCTGGAAAAACTGGTTTAGTATTAGTCACAACGCTGAATGAAAATTGGCTTGGCAGGATCCTGCAGTTTTTGTCCCCCTGGCCCCCTAGTCCAGCCCGCAAAGCCAGTTTCACTTTGGAATACGAAATTTGGTAAACATGTTTATCACGAGTAACCAAAAGTTCTTCAAAGATTGTGTAGTTCTTTCATTCTTAATGTTTACACTCGACTAATTCCTGCACTCCCAAATGAAAATATCTTTGACAGAGGTTCTGCTCTTGCCAACAATGTGTCGCGGTTTTCCATGGCTGGCATTCTCTACGCTTACATCTTGTGGAAAGGTCTTCACAAGGTCACGTGGGGAGGTGAGTGCAACATACTGTGGTGCAGATGGATAGTAATTCATATCCACCAGGGCTTCCTTCAGGAGAGTGTTATTGAATGACTTCCAATCAGGACTTGTTGAAGGCTAAGAAATGTTAATATAGAGACAAGTGAACATTCACACTGCCACTGAGTGGGAACCGATGTCAAGCTGCCTCCAGCGTGTGTACCACTACACTGAAATCTTTGACATAAATACAAGTAAAGCTTTTGAAGTACCTGGCCCGTCTCTGCAGGCTGGTCCAAAGATTGTCTGGAGGACTGGGGCTCCTTCTTCTATTTGGCTCTTCCCAGCATGGTCATGATGTGCGCGGAGTGGTGGACCTTTGAGATTGCCATCTTTCTAGCAGGTACTGTCAGCCATTGCATATTGGCAGGTTGGTCAGCAGCAAAATAAAATCTCTTTATTTCCTCTGAACAGGTCTCATAAGTGAGGTAGAACTCGGAGCTCAGTCCATCATCTACGAACTCACAAACTGTGCTTACATGGTGATTTTTGTTTTTTGGTTTGTTTTTATCAGATAACGAAATTGAGAGACTACTCATGGTGTACTTTGTTGTCAGTTTCCTTTGGGTTTCAGCGTGGCAGGATGTGTTAGAGTGGGACACACTCTGGGAGCTGGAAAGTCCCACCTGGCCAAGTTGTCTACAAAACTGACGATATTCTGCGCAGGTTTTAGTTTGACTGCAAACGCCGCTTCTTCCGTTTCTGAATTGCTTGCACCAACCGGGCCAATGTAGCACTCAGAAGTGCTACATTGCTCTCTTAACTTAAGTCTGACCAATTTTCGTGCTTTCTGTCAGGATGAAACATGCTTGCCGGATTTCGTTTCAATGGGATGCACTGGTGGCGGGTATGGATATTTTCTTTGTCAGACATCATATGAGATACTACTGCAAAAACTACATTCGAAAGATTTGACTTGTCAAACCGAGGCAAAATATGCTTGTTCTTTGTCTGCTAAGATATTTTTCTTCCAGGGCAATTTTTGCATGCCCTCGCTTGCTTCAAGCATTGGTTAACTTGAAAATCTTTGCTTTGCTTCGATTAAGGGTGTGCTGACTGCACTAATGCACTAACCAATGATTGAAATCAGCACAGTTTTCGACATACTGTGTCAATAAAAATGTAATGTTTTCCTTATATTCACACAGATTTGACAGTGGCTTTAAAACGTCACTTTTTTTTTAAGGGAAGCTTCGTTTACTTGTTTTCAGAAACCTTACAGAGACAAAATGTCCGTCTCTATTTGCGGATAATTTTGCTAAAATTAACTAACACTGTTCTCCTTTCATGGGTTTTTTTTCTCATTTCTTTAAGCTGGTTTTACGCAGTGTAACCTCGAGAGGGTGGCGATGACTTGTATTTTATTCCGATGACGCAAAAAAGAATTGAACTTTTCGCCCTGGTCCACAGCATCAGTCTCCGTATGCTTGGTGGTCATCATCGGCAGCTTTAGGCATCACATTGCCTCACTCTTCACGTCCGACGAGTGAGTATACTCAACTCTTGGCCACAGCCCGCAAACTGCACTCTAATATGTTGACCTTGGCTTACTTATTCTTGTAAATATTTAACTTGTTCTTGCAATTTGCAAATGTTCTCGCATGTGTTTGGCTCATTTACATTGATTGAGGGATATTTAGTCACACTCTATTCAGGCATTGCCCATACCTGTCAACTTTTCGGAGCGCCAACGTGTATAAACTACCAAAAAAAATCCTTATAAAGAGCAAAAAAAATCTTTATAACATACCAAAGCATTTTATATGTCAAAATAACGGCAGAAAAAAACCCACGAAATATGAATGATATATTTATTTCCTTGTAGAACTTGCTTGTCCACTACCGAAATATGCAATGAATACTCTGCTGTTTTCAACTAGAAACCACGTGATTTACTGGAAAGTTACCGGAAAAGAAAGCATTCTAGTAGACTAGCACCATTCTGGGCAAAAGCAAACGGAACTACCTGTTAGGGGAAAAAAAAAAAAAAAAAATACGGAAATTTTCAGAATCCGTATGATTTGTGCGATATGGCCATATACGTAAGATTCACCACAAAATCCGTATGAACTATGGGTAAACCGTATAAGTTGACAGGTATGATTGCCCCACTTGATCTTGACTTTCAAAATAAATGTAGAGTATATAGGGAGAGTGTAGAGCAGGGGTGGCCAACCCGTGGCTCGCGAGGCGCATGCGGCTCTTTGGCTGGTTCCATGCGGCTCCCGGGCTTTCACACGACAATTGTCGAAAAAGCCTCGGCGATGGCGCTGTCATTCAAACAACGGTGCTTAATGCACAGAACGTACTACGTCAGCCTATCATCAATCCCGTTACTTGATTGACATAGAGGGCAACCAATCAGATGACTGAATCACCGCTCTTGCGCGGACAACGGCGCTAAGTGCTAAGCTAGTCAGCGAATTACCTTTGTTTTTAGGGCACGGGTGCCCAATACGCCGATCGCAATCAATCAAGAGCCAGCAGACTGGTCCCAAGTCGACCATGAGCGGTAGGAGGAGGAAATGGTGGGGGGGGGGGGGGGGGAATTGTGTGTTTAAGGTTTTTTTTTTTTTGGGGGGCCGC
>NW_017806030.1:461102-487354 GCF_001891065.2 Hippocampus comes
CTGTGTGTGTGTGTGTGTGTGTGTGTGTGTGTGGCTCTTTGCAGTAACACAGTAAAAAATTGGCTCTTAGTCTCTGACTGGTTGGCCACCCCTGGTGTAGAGTATCAGTCATTGTCATCATCTTTATTTCTAACGTCATAAATATTCTGCATGTCTTGCTGCAAATGTCCTTGTGTTTCTGACAGACAAATACAGCTCAAGGTTGCTGAGGTTATGACGCTCTGCGTTCCGTTCATGCTGATGGATTCGATTGCAGTAGGTCTGTTTAATGTACATAATTGTTACATCATGACACAGCAACACTGTTGAGTGTGTTTTTACAGGTGGCCGGAGGAGGGATTATCAGAGGCATGGGGAAGCAGAAAGTCGGAGCCCTCTGCACCATTCTAGGTTATTATGGGGTGTGTCTACCTGTCGGAGTGCCACTGATGTTTTCAGCCAAATTAGGAATCAAGGGTACGTCCTTTTGACGTGTTAGACTATTTTGACAATCTTCACTGTCTTTGGTAACTCGTTGTTTGCAGGTCTGTGGACAGGTTTCTGTTCCTGTATGTTTCTGCAGAACTGCATCCTGGTTGTCTACTTGGCAAGGATAAACTGGGAGCAAGTTACACTTGAGGTATTGCTTCAATTGTATGCTGATTTTATGCACAGCGATGCTTTGAGATACCAGACTCCTACAAAAAAAAGGAGGGCTTTTTATCATGAGAAAAGTAGCACTCAAACACTGCCTTATAAAAACTTACAGTAATAACATCAGTAGAATATAAACAGCTGTTCCCTCCAGTGTATATGCCTCAGCGGCCATATAATACAGACGTAGAGACTGACGAAGTGAGTTGCTGTAAAAATTTCTTTTTTTAGGTCATTTACCTGTGAGTATTATCATATTGTCTGTCTACAAATTGTGTTCAAATATGTTTTTAATGCGTTATAACACCGAGACACTAATGCTATTCGTTAGCTCGTTCCTTATCGTTTTGCACTGTTTGTTAGCATAAAACTAAACTAACTTTAGCAATGCGAAGCTGTTGTTTTAATTCCACGAGGTGAGAGGCAATAAATAGCTTGAGGCCTCTTGTTTAAAGAATTGTTCACATGGCTGAATGACAGCTTTTATTTACCTTATTCTTATTCTCCATGAGCCTTTGCATGAATTATGTGAGCAAGTTCAGGTATGAACCGAAACCAGCGTTTTGTTTACACGGTGTCATGAACGTTGTGGTGGAGGAACCCAAAAAGCAGGCAGGAGGGAGGAGCAGGGTGAACTTGACAGAATATATTAACAAAACATTGAGAAAACTAAATCGACAACAAAGACCTGAAAATAAATACAACCCAAAGTAATAAACAAAAACCCATGGCTGACGTAAAAACAAGGTGAAAGCAATACTAACAAAAATCCATGGCAGTAAAGCACAAACACTGACACAAACAATGACCGACACTGAGTGTTTGGGCAAGGAGTCCTTCGAATAGAAAACCTACTAAATGACACAATGACCAACAGGTGTGCAGCTGCAGGAAGAGCCCTACAGTGACACCTGTTGGTCACAAACAGATCCATGACACATGGTAACTGTTTGCGCGAGTCCAATTTCTATCACAGCTACAGACCAAACAATGTGACAATGCCAGTTGTTACAGCTGAGGGGAGAAAACATTTAAATCCCGCTTCTTACTCATGTAGCGGGATAGGAGGACGACACAAAAATAAAAAGGCGAGCTACAAAGCTACTTTCTGAACTCTGTTGTTTCAGACTTGAGGCAATGATAAATATGAAAATCTCCGAGGCGTGTCAGTTCCATCACAGTATGAAAATTGGTTAGGTTTCAATTAAAGAGGTTGGGACCCAGTTTTATTTACCTTAAAGCACATGACTCAGCCAAACCTACTATTTCCCACTGCATGGTAACCACATGACCGGAACGCTTAACCCGTTTAATCCCACCGGTCACGTTTGTGAAGGACAACAATGATTTAATTTACAGGGCTCTAAATTTTGTTATTACTGATTACTTAAAAGGGCTACCAATGACACCTGATTTTGACTTTTAAATGTCTGGGAAAAATTTGGGATTAAATGGGTTAATGTAAATGAGCTTCAAGTCGCTCGATGTCATAAAACCTGCGATCAATTGACAAAGATTATGTGAACCTATCTACTTATGTCAACTTCACCCAGTGCAAATATTAGGCAGATCGGCCCCAATATTTAGAATTTTATTAGCGTAACGTCTTCCTCTCCGCAGGCACCTACTGACAAAAACGGTTACCGTGCTTAAAATACAAAATATTGCTGCGATCCTTGCAATAATTTCAGTGTTTGAACAATAGTAAAGTCCCACATCTCCCACACACATAAAAAACATACCTGATGTTCTTTTGACACTTGGCACCGGCGAATCTTCTCCGGTTACAGGAAGTCACGCACATAATTGTTACTCCATGAGAGCCCTTGGGGAATAAGGTGGAGATTGCATCTCAAGGCACCGCCAGTCATCTTCTTCTTTGTTCTATTATAATTATTGTTGTTATAATAATTATTAATTAATTTATTTTTTGTTTCCCAGGCTCAGATGAGAGCTGGTGTTAGCAGGAGTTCAGGTAAGATGAAAAAAACAGCTTTTGATATCTATCAATAAAACATTAAGCAGGTCAAATACAAAGAAAAGAAAAGCATCCCCAAAAGAAACACAAACATGTATTAAAAGTTTAGGGATGAATGTGTGTAGTTGTACACTCGCCTGCGGGTAGCATACGATTGCTTCCCATTCAGTGATGGTGTGAATGTGAGTGTGAATGGTTGCTCATCTCTGTATGTGCCCTGTGACTGACTGGCGACCAGTTCGGGGTACAGTCCGCCCTCTGCCTGACATCAGCTGGGATAGGCTGCAGCACCGCTCTGCGAGCCTGGAGAGGATACGCAGTGTTGAAAATGGATGGATGGATGTGTGGATGGATTACAGACAACAGAAGTAAAGCAACCACAACAGATATCGTCTTTGACTTAGTTATTGCTCCTCCCCGACAGTAGACCCACAGCATCAAAGCGAAGCGCTCGAGCTGTTGGCCCCCGAGGATAAAGAAGAGGAGGAGGAGGTGGCAGAGGTGATGAACGCTGCAGGCCAAAGGAACTTAATCCTGCGTCGAGGCCTTCTTGTATCTCTCATGATCTTTATTCTGGCTGTGGGGATTGTTGTCAACCAGCTGTTGACCAACCACCTGCTCACATGATCCATTTGTCAGTCCACGGGGCTCCAATGAAGTCTGTCGGGTTGTGACAAGGACTAAGGGCCCATGAGTGAGGTGTGGATAATAAAAGATGTATAAATGATGCAACAGGAGTGCCAGGTCAGATGAGGTGAACGCCCAGGAATAGGTAATTTTGAATTTGGAAACGATTTAAATTGTTATTTTCAAATTCGAACACGAGAACCGCCCCAAACCCAATTTAAAGTTTGGCCACAGTCCACACAATTTCAATGCATATGATATAGATTAATATGCCACAAAGGCATATGATGATTTGTTACGCTATGAATGATACAAAAGTGATATCAGTCTTCTAATATGGATTGCAACCATATTCACATGACGCTTGACAATGCATTATGATGGCTTGATTAATGTAAGTGATGCTTTACTATAAATGCTTTACATATTTTCACAGCAACTGCTCCAAATACATTATTTGATGTGTTTTATGCCCATGTTCGTGTTATTCTCACGAATATGACATGTTAAGATTGTACGTGGTGGGCCTGTCGTTACATGTGAGAAGCTGAGGTTAAGGTAAATAAGGGTTATAATGGAAGCTTGAAGGTACAAATAATGGAACAGATTTAAACAAGCGACATTACATCACTGGAATTTTCCAGAAAACCAGAGGCTATAAAAATGCAGCTGCCTGTTGGCTCAGTGCTTTCTCTATGCAGCTTCTGCTCCGAAAAATGCGATATGATGAAGACTCAACATGAGGAATCCTTCCCGTTCTGATTCTGCGCAAGGGCAAATTTGAAAGGATTAATTCGACTTAATTTGGGTTTGACCAAATTCTCGCGACGATAAGATAATCTAAGAAAACGCATCATTATTCGCATTAGAGAGAGAGCCTGTTGTGTGTCCAGTTTCTTCGTACTCCAAATTTATCTTGTCGATTATTAGGCGTTGTGTAATTGAAGAACTGATCACTCTTGATTTCACTTAAAATAGGATTATTATCCCAAATCATTTTTGTTTTATTTTTTGGTGGTTTCTTTTTATGGATTACTCTTTATTCATTTTCTTTCTTTCTTCTTTCAAATCTTCCAGAATGATAACTTAATCATTTGATCTTTTTATTTAATTCCTGTGATAATTTTCATATTTTGATGGATTATGAACTCAATATGTTACATCTCATTTGATTGATGATTATTGTTTCACTATTAAATCTTTTAAAGTTATAATTTAATCATTGATCTTTTTATTATTTAATGGCTGTAAAAATTTTCACATTTTGATGATTGTTAATTCAATATGCCCCATCTTATTTGGTTGATGATTATTTTTTAAATTATTGCATCGCTACTAAACCTTTTAAAAATATTAATTAAATGTATTCTTATTATTTTATGTTCTTCGGCATGACTTTGAAACAGCTTCTAGGTAACGTTCACTGTTTGGAGGCACGACAAACTAGCAAAATTACAATTAAGAGATTCTCTTAATTGTAATTAACTTCTCTGAGAAAGAAAGTCTCCATTGAGTGACTTGAGTCCGTCTGTAAGAAAATGTCCGTGCTATAAACACAGAAGTGTCGAAACATTGTTCTGTGGGACACGAATATGGTTTTAAAATGATAGTTTAGAGACAGGAATTTTGGTGTTGATACAATTGCAGACAGCAAGATGAATTGTATTAATTCTGAGATGTGTTTGAATTTGTGTCAGAACACTCGCACGTCTTTACCATAAAGACAAGAGTAGAATGGATTTCATTAGTCGCTAGTCGTGATGGGTCCAGCGACACCGATGCGTCGACGCATGCGTCGGGCTCATAGAGAAATCCACGTGTCGGTGAGTGTGCTGTTTCATGAGATCAGGTGATCAACACGTGAACTGCGTCGGCACAGCCTGCTCCGACACAATCCAGGCGGCGACACACAGTCCAGCCGGCGTCGACTCAGTCCAGGGGGCGTCGACTCAGTCCAGTGGGCGTCGACGCAGCAAAAGCCCGCCACACTGTGTTTATAAGGAAGTGCGTCTGGCGACAAGATGCCGGCTGCCGAAACAAGCCACACCTCACCCTCGCTCGAATAAAAATATATATTTGGGCAAAAAGGAAAACACACAGATTATTAGAAAAACGTGTCCGTCTGACTCCGAGCGTCGTGTCGGCTGTCATATAATAGGCTATTATTATATGAGAAGTGCTTTATGAAAGTTTGTAATGTACGTCATACTCCAGTTCATTGAGAGGTCCCGCCTATAAGGGGGCGTTCCAGGAAGTAACTGCGAGTGAGCACATCTCATGTTTGACGACTCTGCCACGTTGTTATTAAAAGTCATATAAATAGTGATGGGATTTTCGGCTCTTTTCGGTGATCCGGTTCATTTGGATCGGCTCAGTGAAAAGAGACGGCTCTATATGGCTCTCAAACGGCTCTTTTAACTTTAGCTTTTCTTTTAAATATTTATGACAAATTTAGCATACATTTTGATCAATGACTTGGTGAATTAAATATTGCACTCTACTGACTGCAAATAGCAACAATTATCAAGCAAAGAAATGTTTTTTTTACTAATTTTATTGAACATTAAAAAGGCTCCAAACAATAAACAAGCAACAAAATTAAACTTCAACCAACAACAATCAAACATGCTGCATCATAACAAAAATAGAGAGTATTAACTGCAACAGCAGTAGTGAACAAAACAAACATAAGCTACTCCTTGCTTTATTTTAACAAACATAAGCTACGCCTTGCTTTATTTTAAATTTGCAGTCAACAAACTCTGTGTTGGGTCTTTCGAGAGAAGGAAGCCGATCATATTTACTGCTGCCTGGGGGAGAAAAAAAAAAGTAAAAAAAGTAGTCATGATGGTGAATTGAACGAGTGTAAATGTCTCCTACTTTTCAGGCTGGCCCAAAGTTTGACTTCAGCACCTTGCGAATAACAGGAAGAAGAGCAAAAAGTGTTGCCTGCAGGTCTGTGCTGTGGCGGTGAGCAGGTCACTCCAACCTCACCCATAACCCATCGACCACGCCAGTGTTTCCGACTGCCTGCCTTCAGAATGCCATCCTGGGATCAAGAGATAGTTTGCAAAGCCAACTTCGTTTTCGATTGAAGACGAGTTGCACAAAGAGATCGTGTCGTTTTGTCATTTTGCTTTCTTGGCCAGGGGTGTTAAACTCATTTCACATTGTGGACCACATACGGCCTCGGTAGATGTCAAGTGGGCCGGACCATTAAAAATTATACCATACTCTGCTACAAATAACCAAAATAAAATGTCTTTCCTTTGTTTTGGTCTAAAGATGCACAAGAACACTTGGAAAATGTTGAAATTTAATGAACATATCTTTTGCAAAACATTTCATGAAGCACCTAAGATTTCCTTAGACAAATGTGCAATTTACATTTATCATTCACTTATATGCAACTGATCCCACTGACTGTACAAAGGCACAAAACCTTAACAAGTAATTGGTCTTGAAAAATATAGGAACGCACTTTGAAGATTAACCGAGATTTATGAAGAAAGGAATTTTTAAACCATTTACACGAGCATATAAAATCTAAATGGAATCCCTGCCTACATCTTACAAACTAAGGAGAGTGCTATAATATGTGTAAAGAAGAAAGTATTCACATGTTGTTGATGGCGTCTGCTGTGTTGGGTCTGTCTCATTGACAGACTGAGGCTTGTTGTCTTCTCTGATCAAAACAATGTTGTTTTTTCCTCTGATAAAAACAGTGTCTCCCCATAGCGGATATTCCACGAATTGCACCTTATTAAAACTATTCATTCCGTGTCTTTTGTGCATTTTTTTTCACTTTTAAATTATCCTGAGGGCCTGATCAAACCTCCTTGTGGGCCGGTTCCGGCCGTATGTTACACACCCCTGATGAAAAGTAAGGCGTTTTTAGTCGAAAAAAAACGACCATGTACAGGAAGGCGTTTTTAGCCTAAAAAATGACCATGAATAGTAAGGCATTTTTAGCCGAAAAAAAAACGACCATGTATATAGTAAGGCGTTTTAACCCCCCAAAAACCGACCATGTATAGTAAAGCGTTTTTAGCAAAAAAAAAAAAAAAGATCATGAATAATAGTAAGGCATTTTTAGCTGAAAAAAACGACCATGTATAGGAAGGCGTTTTTAGATGAAAAAAATGACCATGAATAGTAAGACGTTTTGTGACGAAAGAAACGACAATGTATAGTAAGGCGTTTTAAACCCGAAAAAAACGACCATGTATAGTAAGGCATTTTTAGCCGAAAAAAACGACCATGTGTAGTAAGGCGTTTTTAGCCGAAAAAAATGACCATGTATAGTAAGGCGTTTTTTGCCGAAAAAATGACCAATGTTTTTAACTGAAAAAACGACCATGTATAGTCAGGCGTTTTTAGCCGAAAAGCGACCATGTATGATAAGGGTTTTTTTTTCCCCAAAAAACAACCATTTGTAGTAATGCGTTTTTAACCAAAAAAAACGACCATGAATAGTATGGCGTTTTTTGCCCAAAAAATTGACCATGTATAGTGAGGCGTTTTTAGCTGAAAAAAACGACCATGTGTAGTAAGGCGTTTTAACCAGAAAAAACGACTATGTATAGTCATGCGTTTTTAACCGAAAAAACGACCATGTATAGTAAGGCGTTTTGAGCCGAAAAAAACGACCTTGTATAGGAAGGCGTTTTTAGCTGAAAAAAACGACCATGTATCGTAAGGCGTTTTTCGCCGAAAAAAACGACCAGGTATAGTAAGGCGTTTTGAGCCGAAAAAAACGACCTTGTATAGGAAGGCGTTTTTAGCTGAAAAAAACGACCATGTATCGTAAGGCGTTTTTCGCCGAAAAAAACGACCAGGTATAGTAAGGCGTTTTGAGCCGAAAAAAACGACCTTGTATAGGAAGGCGTTTTTAGCTGAAAAAAACGACCATGTATCGTAAGGCGTTTTTCGCCGAAAAAAACGACCAGGTATAGTAAGGCGTTTTGAGCCGAAAAAAACGACCTTGTATAGGAAGGCGTTTTTAGCTGAAAAAAACGACCATGTATCGTAAGGCGTTTTTCGCCGAAAAAAACGACCAGGTATAGTAAGGCGTTTTGAGCCGAAAAAAACGACCTTGTATAGGAAGGCGTTTTTAGCTGAAAAAAACGACCATGTATCGTAAGGCGTTTTTCGCCGAAAAAAACGACCAGGTATAGTAAGGCGTTTTGAGCCGAAAAAAACGACCATGTATAGTAAGGCGTTTTTTACTAAAAAAACGACCATGTATAGTCGGGCGTTTTAACCGAAAAAACGACCATGTATAGCAGTGTTTTTCAAACTTTTTTGAGCCAAGGCACACTTCTTTCATTGTTAAAATCTCGCGGCCCACCACTAGCTAAAAATGTGGAAAAAAAAACAAAAACACGCTTACTTGAATAATGAACGTGTTATATTGTTACTATAACCGTTTTTAACATTGAAGAATGACGTTATAACAGCTTGAATTGGAATAAAATGAACACAAAGAAAAAAGTATTTTCTCATCTTTCACATTTATTGTTTCACCTTCGTCCTGCATTCATGCGTCACAAATTCGCTTGTCTCTCGTCTTAACACAAGGCAATTGGCTAGCTGTTGCTGCTCCCTAGCGGTATGGGAGGGTACTACACGATTACTTTCTGGGCGATAGGCACACAGGCAAACAAATTGGATATTTACCCGTGGCACACCTGACAATGTCTTGCGGTGGTGTGCCGCGGGAATGTCTTGCGGCACACTGGTGTGCCGCGGCACAGGGGTTGAAAAACACTGATGTATAGTAAGGCGTTTTTAACTGAAAAAACGACCATGTATAATCAGGCATTTTTAGCCAAAAAAAAACGACCATGGATAGTAAGGCGTTGAGCCGAAAACAACAACCATGTATCGTAAAGCGTTTTTAGCCGAAAAAAACGACCATGTATAGTAAGGCGTTTTTAGCAGAAAAAAAACGACCATGTATAGTGAGGTTTTTTTTCCGAAAAAAACGACCATGTATAGTCATGCATTTTTAACCGAAAAAAACGACCATGTATAGTAAGGCGTTTTTTGCCGAAAATAACGACCATGTGCGTTTTTAGCCGAAAAAAAACCCGACCATGTATAGTAAGGCGTTTTTAGCCGAAAAAAACGACCTTGTATAGGAAGGCGTTTTTAGCCGAAAAAAAACGACCATGTATAGATAGTAAGGTGTTTTTAGCCGAAAAAAAACAACCATGTATAGTCAGGCGTTTTTAGCCGAAAAAAATGACCATGGATAGTAAGGCGTTGAGCCGAAAACAACGACCATGTATACTAAGGCATTTTTAACCAAAAAATGACCATGTATAGTTTTTTCCCCAAAAAACGACGAATTGTGGCAACAAAAAAAAATAAATTAAAAAAAAAAAATGGAGATTTGACTTTCCTCAGAGGCCCCAAGGAGTAACCTTTGATAAAGGTGGCTTAAAGCTTACACTTTTCCTCAGCATTTGTAGAATTTGAACAATCCTGTCCTCCGAGTACTTCCGGGTCATCTGACCTGAATAATAAAAGAAAAGGCACAAACGAGAATTCGCAGAGGCCCCTAGTCTTGATTTGTACTGCCCTAAAAAAAAAAAAAAAAAGAAGTGAAGCCATTTTTAACTACCATGCCATGTTGAGGATCTGGTGGGGCACTGGCAGCAGTTAATGTAAACTTTGAATCACATGACCATGTGATCAACAGCACGTGCTATTTCCCGAGTCCGTTTTAGTCAGATTACTTTTGGGAAACGGGGACACCGGCAAGGGTACAAGGAAGTACACGCAGGTGCCTGTCACCAGAATGGAGAGGGCGGCCAACAGAGCGAGGCCTCGCCTCAGCAGCAGCTGGCCCAGAGAGAGCCGGTCAGCGTTCGCCTGTTGCTGTGTGGCAGTGTTGCCCTCGCTTATGTCAGCCCGGTACTCTTCCTGCACAGCTGGGCTCATTAAGGCCAAGTGGGTGCTCTTCTGGCCGCGCTTCATAGCCTGGAAAAACAAAGGCAAAAATCAAAACGACAATAACGTAAACTAGAGAATGTAATTGCTGAAGGAATTGCGTTTGAATCCTGGAGAGCTGACATTGAAAATGTACGACAGTAAGGGGCAACATTCACAATTAGGCGTGGGTTGATGTCTCATGATGAAGTGAGGGAGTCATTTAGTTTTGCATTCACCTCCTCTGTCATTGTCTTCCAATCCAGTTTGAAGATGACAATAATGTAAATGATGGACTGCAAGATTAGGCAAATCATAATCCCCAGCCAGAAACCTTTGAACAAAAAATACAAAATAATACATCAGTCAGTATTTTAGTCAGTCTCTTAGTTAATCTGTATGTATAGTAATTTCCCTTCTATCTATCTACATAACACCCCCATCCTGATTTATATAGCGCTTTCACAACAGCTGCAGCTGTAACAAAGCGCTTAACAAAACAGTTAACAAAGTAAAATAATAAACACAATACTAACATAAAACACGGACAGTCGTGCAATCCTAACCACTTTTCCCTCATACGCTTTGTTGTTTTCTCCTTATGCTCCTTAAATACTCCTTAGGCATGTTTTTATAGGACGTAAGGCACTTAATTTTTATTTTAAAAAGTATTTGAACGAACTTTTAAAATAATACATTTAAACACCTGAAATATATTGAGACACAAAAATATCCAATCATAATTACATTTTTAAAATACCCCCGCAATACAGTATATATATATATATATATATATATATAAGAGAGAGAGAGAGAGTGTACCACTGCCTCTTGGTGTTTATAGCAAACAAACAATTTTTTGAATCCATCCAAGCTGTCTTCGGGCAGTAGGTGGGGGACACCCTGGACTGGTTGCCAACCAATTGCAGGACACACAGACGAACAACCATTCAAACTCACCATCACACCTCTGGACAATTTAAAGAGCGTTCCATTAGCCTGCCATGCATGTTTTTGGAACGTGGGAGGAAACCGAAGTACCCGGAAAAAACCCACGTAGGCACGGGGAAAACATGTAAACTCCACACAGGAAGGCCAGAGCTGGAATCGCACCCTGCACCTCTACACTGTGAGGCCGACATGCTAACCAGTCGACCGCCGTGCCACCCACTATCAATAATCATGCTAAAAAAAATGTACATTATACAGCTAACCTAATACGCTTTCTGTACATGTAAAAAGCAAGATTAAAGAGGACGACATTCAAATATTTCCAACCAAAAGTAGGCTGTGTTTAAATACTTCTTTTTGCCTCAATCTAGTGGTAGAAATTGGAATTACACTCAATATAAATAAGAGTTTGACCAAAATAAAGTTAACTGGACCAAAAAAAAAAAACCCAAAAAAAAAAATCTGTGAAATAGTGGGACTGCAAACCTGGAACGCGCGATGGAGGGAGTTTACTGTAGGTGTATTGTGAAAGCTGAGCGACAAGTTCGATGATGCCTCAGGGACAAATAAGAAAGCACAAGGAAGCAACAATATTGCAAATAAAAAGAAACAGAAACGCCTCCTGGCACCTGCTTGAGGAACCTGGAGATCAGTCAGGGTAGAGCAACAAAACAATTGTTCATACCTGGTTGGGAATCCGTAAGATAAAAAAGAGCAAGAAGCAACTACAAGAAGAAGACATGTCAGAATGTTACCCACCTAAAATCCTGAGCTTGACCACAAACATGAGCGTCACACTGAGCGTTAGTCCGACCCCGTAGTAGCCGATGAAGTTAGCCGCTGCCGGAATCTTCTGCTTTCCTGTCCCCAGAAAGATGCCCGTGCACACACACTAGCGGAATGGAAAAAAATAAAACAGTCATTTACATATTTTTATGGATCAGATAAATGATAAATGAACGCATGCATGCAAGACTCACCACGAGGCCATCAAAGAACTGAACGAAGACGTAAGCGTTCATCACAACCGACACCAGATTGACGATCTTCCTGGAATGATATATACAGATTTTTTTTTTGTAAAACCGTACACAAAGATTCATCGACAAAACTCTTGGATCGCCATGTTTTCGTTGCCTTTTATCTCATTCTGAAGAGTGACTGCTCCTGACCCCAACTGATGACTGTACAAGACATCAGTGTAAATGACAGTAAATCAAATTAAATTCAGGAAAAAAGTGAGGTTTTGTAGAAAAAAAAAGTCGCAATCTCAAGACAACGTAGAAGACAATGACATATTTATTTCGAGAAAAACAGTCAGAATTTTGCAATGTCAGTCATGTTTTGAGACAAAGGTTGTCATTTTACTCAATTAAATTGTAGATTGTCGGTATTCAAATTCAGTTTTTTAAAAAAAATTATTTAATAAGGCGCCAACAGAAGTGAAGTCCAGGTTTTTCCTCTACCTTTGATTAAGGTCCATT
This sequence comes from Hippocampus comes, assembly GCF_001891065.2. Lineage (NCBI taxonomy): Eukaryota > Metazoa > Chordata > Actinopteri > Syngnathiformes > Syngnathidae > Hippocampus > Hippocampus comes. The sequence goes on from NW_017806030.1 coordinate 473,712, forward strand.
AAACAATTTAAAATCTTTTTTTCTTTCAGTTATTTTAGAAACCTACTTTTATTTCTTGTAAATGTTGAAATAATATTAAAGTTTTCTGTTCATATATATAAATGATGTTAATGAACATTATGGTAATTCTTGTAAGATATTGTTTTTTTTTTTTTGTTCTGATTTGTTTCTGAACGTGATTAACTGTTGCGTTTGTAAATGCTTGCAGGTGTTGTGTCTTTGCTTGGGTGATGCATGTTGAGTTTTCCAATTCAACATATCATAAGTGCCCAGGAGCCCTGCAAGGTTTTGTTTTCAATATTGGATGTTGCCCAATGTACGCAGTAGTGTCCACTCACTGATCGGAGGTGAAGATGAAGCCAATCACTGATTTAGTCAAGCCAAGCACGGTACCTTCAACAACTGTAAATGCACCTGAAGACAACACAAACACGCACTCTGATCTACGAAAGAGTATTGGTAGAAACAAAAACACTGTATACATTGTGACAAAAAAGCAGCATTCTTTTCAGAGTGCAATTGTCCTTTCTTGAGAAAGTTGGATTTTTTTATGAATGTATTTTTTTCAAGGAAAAACCTTACGCATGATAGTATTTTCAAGAAAAAAAAGTCTGCCTTACAAAAATGAATTAATTTTATGATGGAAAAACTTGTAACCTCATGAGAACAAAAAGGACAACCAATATATTTTTTATAATATTTAATAGGCAAAAAAAATGAGGGCTTGGGGGTTCCAGAAACAAAGTACCAAGCTTACTTTTTTTTTAGGAAAAACTCTCAAGCTTAAATTAAAGTCTACAGCTACATTGCTCTTGAGATAAAGTCAGCCGCTTACAACATTGTTTCTCTTAAGAGGAAAATATATGGCTATTTTTTCGAAGTCAATTTGTAGAAATATGAAAGCTCAAAATTACCGGCGAGGCTCAGGGCCACCTTGCAGGTGAGGATGGCCCTGCCCGTGTCTCCGGCACCGAGGGCATTACCCACTCGAGCGCAGGCCGCTGCCTGTATCCCAAAAGGCAACTTAAAAAAAAAAAAAAAAAAAAAAAGACAAAGTAGTTATGACCTTAAGTAGCTAAAACAAATGTGTTGGTTTACCACAAAACAATGTACTACATTACCATGTAGGCGAGTGCAGAAACCATCATCACTGCATGCTGGGTGGCCAGCTCATCTTCACCCAACATCCCTGAATGGTAAAATGACATTATTATGATAAAACTGCACCATCACACAGGTACTGTAGGTAAGCAGGTTGTTCATTTGACTAGTAGCTACTTAAAAGTAGGTACGTTAGGTATGTAGGTAGCAAAGATAGATATGTAGCTCCCAAAAATAGCTATATCGCTAGCTAGCTACAGTATGTAGGTAAATTGCTAATTCAGGTAAGTACGTAATTACCCGCAAAGAATCCCCCCAACTCAAAGAGCCACCACTCGAAACATTTCATGAGCATGCTTGGAACGGCCAGCCTCATGTAGGAGCCCCACTCCTGCAGGGATTCCATTGACCAACCTGGAGGAGAAGTTTCAGGCTTACTGAAGTCGACATCCAGCAAATGGGGGCAAGCAAACAAATCAACGCGTGTAGGCGGGCTCACCGGGTCATCAAAGACTCACCTCCCCATGTTGAGACGTGCAGCTTCTTCCAGCGAATGTAAACAAACAACAGAGCGCAGATGCTCAGTTGAGAGAGTGTGTTGGCAGCTGCGGATCCACTAGGGGGCGTACGCACCCAGACAGACAAACAAGACACGCACACACGTACACTATAGTGCAGTGGTTCTTAACCTTGTTGGAGGTACCGAACCCAACCAGTTCAAAATGCACATTCACCGAACCCTTCATTCGTGAAAAATAAAGATATGATTTTTTTACAAATTCAAGACACAAAAAACACATTTATTAAAAACAGAAAAAAGTAAAAAACGTTTTAATTGTGCCCTAAATGAAGTAAATTTCCCACAGCACTGATTGGAATGTGATCATCAGCAGCCAGCGATGGCCAAGCGGGTGTGTCATAACTAATTGACATATTTAGTCGGGTGTGTCTTAACCTCCATTGCAGAGGCTCCGTCAAAGCCCTGAGACCGATTCACCGAACCCAGGTTAAGAACCACTAGTATAGTGTGTGCGATATCATGGCTTGACTTCAACTAAGATGGACTCACGTCACTCCTAGATCGAGCCAGTGTAAGAACACATAGTTCATCATCAGGTTGGCAACATTTGCCATGGCTGCAGTGTACATCTGTGGAAGTATTATACCCTAAAACACACACACACACACACACACACACACACACACACACGGCACTTATTTTTAAAGACTAACACTCGAACAAGATTTGAGCCCCCCCCTTAGAAAAAATGTTATTCTTTTGGATGCTAAAAAAATTCATGAAAATTATTTTAATGAGAAAATAGTTAATTCTCTTAAAAATGTGCAACTCATAAACATATAAATGTATTTTTGAATAATTCTACTTTTGTTCTTGAAAATATTTGACTTTTTCCATCCGAAGAATCTAACCATGTTCTCTTTTTTTTTTTATGTGACTTCATACCCTGGGCAGGTGATTGGCCTCCTAGTTAAAAAAAAATCTATTTGCAAAAAGCAGAGTCTCAAGAATGAATCCATTCCAGGGCATGGTAAAGCCCTCAATAAAGGTACAGGTATCGCCCGTTAAGCTCACCTGGTTCTGCAAGTAAGATGCTTGAAGATTGTGTAGAAACATTGCCTAGAAGACCACAGTACAACATGTCACCATCATAATGACAACATGCTCATTTTGCACAGTTAATGTGCAACTTACTGGCACGGCCGGCAAGTAGGCTATGATGTACAGATTCGCTATTCTGAAATGAAAATGATGGTTGACACCTTAGAATAAAAAGACATACAATACATTGAATTACTGTAGCGGGTGTATGGTGGGTGGCTTGTTATTCTGTTGGTTTGTTACCGGGTGACCTCAGGGCCTTGGCCCACGAGTAGTAGGAGACTCTGGGCGTTGAGGAGCAAAGCCCAACAGGGCAGACAGAACAACAGTAGGATGAGGATGCCTCTCTGCAAGATCACGCCTACGCGGAGCAGATTCTTACCACCAAAAGTCTGCCATGGACACCGTTTTGTGTATATTTGGATTATATGAAAAATATTCTAGATAACTGTACAGTATTTCAGGATATGATAACGAATGAGGGCTTTTCAAACCTGAGAGACCAGCGTATCGCAAGCGAGAGCAAGACCGTACCCCGTTGCCGCTGTGGTGATGTTGATGGTCTGAAATGAAATGCAAACATGTCCGAGTGAATGCTAAATACCCCAAGGTGCGCAAGAGTCCTCCAGAGGGATGAGCAAGATGAGAAGTGTAATCACAGAATGGTACAACATCAACATTTAAGTTATTTTTGCCGCAGCATGAAGGGGTTTTAAAGGTGGTGCGTTGCTGAAAAAAGTTTGAGGAAGAGAAAATAATATAAGTTAAAGAATTGTAAAAGTGCCCTCGAGGGGGTGCGTGAGATTAAAACTGTACGAGTGGTTTGGTATAATACTTGCACATTTATAGAGTGTTTCAGTGTAATTACTCGACAAATTACAAAGAGCATTCCCGAGGGGAGTGCCAACAAATTCGATCTGACAATGAAGAGACAAGCACTTACAGCAGACGCTAATCCATATCCAGCCATCACCTCGTTGCCCAAACGTCCGCAGAACATGGTGACCACGAAGGGAAGCAGATAATTGAGCACCCGAGACAGCAACTAAAGACAATCAATGGGAGCAGAGCCAAAACGTTAGGCACAGTCCAAAAAGATCATGGCCTCATGTCTCCAACTAAGATACTGTGTTGTATAAGAAATTATGCAGCATTGGTTGACAGTACCCTACATGTGCTTTAAAATTTTTATTTTATTAAAAAGTTTATTTAAAATTTTAGGTGCACCTCAAGGCTCTATCCCAGTTCACATTTTATTTCTACTCTAAAAGCCTCAGGTGTTATTTTTAGATAAATAGCTTTACAATTGTTACATTTGGACAGAATTGAAGCATTTTGTTGACGTGTGTATTTAATTGGGTATAAATTTGTGTCCACTGTTTGCTTTGTATTTTTATTACATTTAATGTGCATTATATTATTCAAATACTGTACTGTGTGTGTAATATACATAAAATTATTCTCCGTTAACACAATTTAAATGTGTTTTTTGCATCATTATTCATTATTTTATTTCATTATTTAAATGTGTCTTTTTTTTTAACCTAAATCGTTTTCTTGCTTTGTTCGTGTCATGATTTATTCAATATATCAATTGTGTTTGTGCTTTGTTTATAAATGTATTATATTAATATTCTATTATATTATGTATCATATTTTTAACCCTTAAAATGTAAGATTAAATGTTGACAATTTTTCCAAAGCTTTTTCATGATTCAAGGTTTGGATTCTCACAATGTTTTTTTGGACCTTGGTTTTCTCTGGTGTTATGGGCCCCGCCGAAATGTGGACATAGCATCGTGCCGAATAGATAAGAAATAATACATTGCAAACTTCAAGCGCAATAACAATTGTTATCCTAGAAAAAAACTCTTATCAACGCAATGCAAAAAACAAAGGTGCCACCTTACCAGAGGCCCAGCCATCCTCAAGATGTGGGACACTTCTTCTCTATGGCTCAGGGGCATCTTGAGACAGCTCCACCAGCAGAAGAACCTCTTGACGCTCGATCCCGCCGCCATGTCTTCTACTACACCACACTACACACTCCAGCGCAGGTACACTTCTCTTTATACTTCTCCCGTCTCTTGTTGTCACTTCAAAAGCTACTTCCAGGACGTCGGAGAGGATGGAGCGCTTGCTGGCTTCCTTTGGAGCCCAGCCAAGTGCAGCTGAAACAACTGAGATTGTTGAAAAAAAAAAGGGTGCACGCTGCAATCAAAACAATAGCTCACAAGAGTTCATCTGAAGCACTCTTTGTATGAGTCTTCTTTCACATTTATTATATTTGCTAAAACTCTGTTCAGTGAGGAAGCTATTCATTTAAAAAAAAAATCAATATTTAGAATGCAGTGTATTTTATATGGTAGTGATTTAGGGTGAGCAGTCTTCTTGCATTTATTCTTCTATGAATCCGATGATTAGCTTTTTACGCGCACCCCAAGGCTCGATCCTAAATTTTATTTCGACTAATTCTCACTGCACGAGCTTCAACTATGCCATTTGATGAAATAACTTTTATTAGCCCCACAATAGGGTAATTTTCATTGTTTCATCAGCAATAGTGTATACATTCATTCATTCATCTTCCGAACCGCTTGATCCTCACGAGTAATTCCTGTGATTTTTTTCAACTTTTGGCTTGTTTGGCTGTATATCATATTTTTTTCCCCCCCACACTTTTTTTCCCTGTATTTCACAATTGAAAAAAAAGAGGGTGAGGCTCGCAGCACTGACACAAAGTGGTGGGAGATATCGTCGCTGTTAGGCACACATATTTTTTTTCACAATTGAAAAAAAAAACAAAAAACAAAGCTTATTTTTTTAAATAGTTTCTTTCATAAAGGAGAAAATAGATTCAGTATCATTCCTTCTTTTTGCTTAATACAAGCATACTTAACAAAAAAAGGAATGAAACAAAAATCAAACAAGCAAAATTGCACTTAATGTGACCTTGTAACTACACAAAACGCTGCGCTGAGACTAAAAGTGATGAATATTCAGAGTCTTGACAAGAAGGGTTGTGGCTCGCTGAAATTTCGTCTCGTCTTCACCAGTCCAACGTGGAAACCGTTTGCAGGGGACTGTGAGTGGCATTGATGCTCGTGAGGTTGGCGTGGAGCAGCGGCGTGCCCTCGGGTGGCGGAACCAGGATGTGCACACAGGTGCCCACTGCCAGGAGGCCCAGTGCCGTAACCATGGTGATGCCTCGGCGGAGAATCAGCTGGGAAACAGAGAGATGCCCGGCTTCCTCCTTGTCATCGGGCGCTTCGTATCAACGTTTGACTATCGTGATAGTACGTCGTACAATTAAAAAAAAAAAGTACACTTATCTCTTGAAATTTCATTTACTTTTTTTCTGTTTTTAATAAATGCGTTTTTTTATATACTTAAAAAAAGATATATTTATTTTTCACTCATGAAGGGTTCGGTGTTAACTCGCTCGTCATTCAGTTACTTATTCAGTTCCTCATTCGCTAAATCGGTCAGTCAGTTCAGACCACTATTTCGAACACTGTCATTTACTGAAGGTTTATTGCCCCTTGGACCATATTTAAATATGATTATTCCCAACACTGCTTGTCAGTCAGAAAGTAAGATAACCTTTATTTGTAACACACTGGGGAAATTTGCAAGTGTTGTATTTGAGAAGAAAAAAAAAGGCGTTTCACTTACATTGTGCTGCAATTGTGTCTGCTCTCCGCTTTGGAGATTAGCTGCAGCACTTGTGTTCAGTAGCGGCACTTTTGTCTTCACCTGGGCTCGTTTCAGCGCCTGCAAACCAACAACCACACAACGGATACTTATTTGAAAGACTTGATTTTTCAAAACTCATCGACGGCCCGCACTTGCACCTCGTCTGTGATGCTCTTCCAGTTGAGTTTGAATATGACCACGATGTAGAAGGCGGATTGAAGAACCACAGAAATGAGGAGCCCCACCCAGAAACCTGCGGAATAAAAACAACCAAAATACTCAAAGATAATGACCCCCATGTTGTTTGTGTTCAAGCAGGTTATCGGGTAAACACCTAAAATGTTGAGTTTGTAGACAAACATCAGCACAATGCCGACGGAGAGTCCGATGCAGTAGTGGCCGATGAAGTTAGCCACCGCGCCTATCTTTTGCTTACCGGTTCCCATAAAGATGCCTGCGGATACGCCCTTGAAGCAAGGCAAGCAGAAAACCCTTTAGATCTATGGTGCAGTTTTTTTCTGGGTGAATTGAAGTTTTTGTTACCCACCACGATGCCATCAAATAACTGTTGGAAGCAGTAAATGCTCATCAAGTGAGATAGAAGATTGATGATGTTCCTGAAAGGTGGTCACACAGGGCAAATTTTATTTCAATACATTTTTGATTACTCTAGAGCAGTAGTTCTTAACCTGGGTTCGATCGAACCCCAGGGGTTCGACGGAGACTCAGCCATGGGGCGTAAGACACGCGCGACTCAACATGTTAATTAGTCATGACACGCCCGCTCGGCCATCACTGGCTGTAGATGATCACATGACATTGCTTGTCCAATCAGTGCTGTGGGAAGTTCGCTTCGTATCAACGTTTGACTATCGTGATAGTACGTCGTACAATTAAAAAAAAAAAGTACACTTATCTCTTGAAATTTCATTTACTTTTTTTCTGTTTTTAATAAATGCGTTTTTTTATATACTTAAAAAAAGATATATTTATTTTTCACTCATGAAGGGTTCGGTGAATATGCATATGAACTGGTTGGGTTCGGTAACTCTGAAAAGGTTAAGAACCACTGCTCTAGAGAGTTAGCACAATCCACACACAAAAGGAACATAAATCAACCTACGTTAAAATAGTCGCTGTTGTTGAAGTGGTACACTCGCCTGATTTGTGTGCGGGTTCTCGCTCATTGACGGTGTGATCGTGGGTGTGAATGGATGTCTGTCTCTATAATTGCCATGCGACAGACTGGCGACCAGTTCAGGGGGTAGTGCCGCCTTTTAAAATTAGGCAAGGCGTAACATTATAGTCAAGATACTCACGGATCGGAGGTGAAGAGGAGGCCCACAACAGATTTAGTCGCTCCCAGCAAGATGGCTTGAGCAATGCCAAATGTGACTGCAAACAAACAAGGATCACGTCGCGTGACGCCGAACTGCGTACAGCAACCGCAACAAACAGCCTGACCTGAAAGAAACAGCGCCACCTTGCAGGTGAGGATCGCTCCTGCCGTGTCCCCGCAGCCGAGCGCATTGCCTACTCGAGCGCAGGTCGCAGCCTGGATGCCAAGCGTCACCTGCCATTTTGGATGAAATGTATACTCAGTGGCCTCGACTGTATGTTAAGACAAAACCTGCGTGACATCTCCTCACTTTACCATGTAGTTTAAGTTTGCCACTGATATCAAGGCATGTTGGACGGCGAGCTCAACATTACCCAGCATCCCTGCCACGCACGATACAACAAAAACAGCAATATTTAAAATAAAAATTGGACGTTTTAAAATGAATGGTGGAGCATTACATACCAATCAAATGGACACCCGTCACAAAATTAATTGGAGAGCATAAAATAAAATTAATTGGACAGCATATTGTACAATGAAAAAAAACAGGGAAAAGCATAGAATACATTTCAAAATATAATATAAAAATTAATCTAAATGCTGTATGACATTTGTACCTGCAAAAAAGCCCCCAAATTCATAAATCCACCATTCAAAACACGTCATGAGTGTGCTGGGGATAGCCAGTTCCATGAAGGAGCCCCATTCCTGCAGCGACTCCAGAGAAAAGCCTGCAGGGGGAGCGAGACACGCACTTCTCGAGCCAAATGCCAGACACAACCTTAGGTACGGTGCCGAAACATCTGGAGATTGCCATCATATACTGCCACGTTTTGTACAGCGTTGTCTATGGCAATCGCATGTGTTCTCTGAAGTAAGATTTAAATTGGCATTATAATTGTAAATGAAGATTTCTTGACTTGTGTATATAGAGGATTACGTCACCTCCCCATGTCGTTTTATGCAGCTTCTTCCACCAGATGTAAGCAAACAGGAAGGAACAGACGTATATTTCTGACAGGGTGCAAGCTGCTGCAGAGCCACTGAAAGAAAATGTCAGAAATATCTCCTACCACAACACATACAATTTATACGTGTGTGTGTGTGTGTGTGTGTGTGTGTGTGTGTGTGTGTGTGTGTTCTTTGTATGAGTCTTCTTTCACATTTATTATATTTGCTAAAACTCTGTTCAGTGATGAAGCTATTCATTTAAAAAAAAAATCAATATTTAGAATACAGTGTATTTTATATGGTAGTGATTTAGGGTGAGCAGTCTTCTTGCATTTATTCTTCTATGAATCCGATGATTAGCTTTTTACGCGCACCCCAAGGCTCGATCCTAAATTTTATTTCGACTAATTCTCACTGCACGAGCTTCAACTATGCCATTTGATGAAATAACTTTTATTAGCCCCACAATAGGGTAATTTTCATTGTTTCATCAGCAATAGTGTATACATTCATTCATTCATCTTCCGAACCGCTTGATCCTCACGAGTAATTCCTGTGATTTTTTTCAACTTTTGGCTTGTTTGGCTGTATATCATATTTTTTTCCCCCCCACACTTTTTTTCCCTGTATTTAATTTCCTTGTTTATGGAGGGTGAGGCTCGCAGCACTGACACAAAGTGGTGGGAGATATCGTCGCTGTTAGGCACACATATTTTTTTTCACAATTGAAAAAAAAAACAAAAAACAAAGCTTATTTTTTTAAATAGTTTCTTTCATAAAGGAGAAAATAGATTCAGTATCATTCCTTCTTTTTGCTTAATACAAGCATACTTAACAAAAAAAGGAATGAAACAAAAATCAAACAAGCAAAATTGCACTTAATGTGACCTTGTAACTACACAAAACGCTGCGCTGAGACTAAAAGTGATGAATATTCAGAGTCTTGACAAGAAGGGTTGTGGCTCGCTGAAATTTCGTCTCGTCTTCACCAGTCCAACGTGGAAACCGTTTGCAGGGGACTGTGAGTGGCATTGATGCTCGTGAGGTTGGCGTGGAGCAGCGGCGTGCCCTCGGGTGGCGGAACCAGGATGTGCACACAGGTGCCCACTGCCAGGAGGCCCAGTGCCGTAACCATGGTGATGCCTCGGCGGAGAATCAGCTGGGAAACAGAGAGATGCCCGGCTTCCTCCTTGTCATCGGGCAGACTCTCCGAGCCAACGTTGGGACATTGGCTGCTCCCGTGCATGAAGCCCTCTATTGACTTGATTATTTTTATCAGAAGACAGGCACAACGTACTTGATTAGGTAAACATCCTCAGTCTCTTATCTCTTAGTTGGTCAGTTGCTAAGTTCATTAGTTTGTTAACTCGCTCGTCATTCAGTTACTTATTCAGTTCCTCATTCGCTAAATCGGTCAGTCAGTTCAGACCACTATTTCGAACACTGTCATTTACTGAAGGTTTATTGCCCCTTGGACCATATTTAAATATGATTATTCCCAACACTGCTTGTCAGTCAGAAAGTAAGATAACCTTTATTTGTAACACACTGGGGAAATTTGCAAGTGTTGTATTTGAGAAGAAAAAAAAAGGCGTTTCACTTACATTGTGCTGCAATTGTGTCTGCTCTCCGCTTTGGAGATTAGCTGCAGCACTTGTGTTCAGTAGCGGCACTTTTGTCTTCACCTGGGCTCGTTTCAGCGCCTGCAAACCAACAACCACACAACGGATACTTATTTGAAAGACTTGATTTTTCAAAACTCATCGACGGCCCGCACTTGCACCTCGTCTGTGATGCTCTTCCAGTTGAGTTTGAATATGACCACGATGTAGAAGGCGGATTGAAGAACCACAGAAATGAGGAGCCCCACCCAGAAACCTGCGGAATAAAAACAACCAAAATACTCAAAGATAATGACCCCCATGTTGTTTGTGTTCAAGCAGGTTATCGGGTAAACACCTAAAATGTTGAGTTTGTAGACAAACATCAGCACAATGCCGACGGAGAGTCCGATGCAGTAGTGGCCGATGAAGTTAGCCACCGCGCCTATCTTTTGCTTACCGGTTCCCATAAAGATGCCTGCGGATACGCCCTTGAAGCAAGGCAAGCAGAAAACCCTTTAGATCTATGGTGCAGTTTTTTTCTGGGTGAATTGAAGTTTTTGTTACCCACCACGATGCCATCAAATAACTGTTGGAAGCAGTAAATGCTCATCAAGTGAGATAGAAGATTGATGATGTTCCTGAAAGGTGGTCACACAGGGCAAATTTTATTTCAATACATTTTTGATTACTCTAGAGCAGTAGTTCTTAACCTGGGTTCGATCGAACCCCAGGGGTTCGACGGAGACTCAGCCATGGGGCGTAAGACACGCGCGACTCAACATGTTAATTAGTCATGACACGCCCGCTCGGCCATCACTGGCTGTAGATGATCACATGACATTGCTTGTCCAATCAGTGCTGTGGGAAGTTCGCTTCGTATCAACGTTTGACTATCGTGATAGTACGTCGTACAATTAAAAAAAAAAAGTACACTTATCTCTTGAAATTTCATTTACTTTTTTTCTGTTTTTAATAAATGCGTTTTTTTATATACTTAAAAAAAGATATATTTATTTTTCACTCATGAAGGGTTCGGTGAATATGCATATGAACTGGTTGGGTTCGGTAACTCTGAAAAGGTTAAGAACCACTGCTCTAGAGAGTTAGCACAATCCACACACAAAAGGAACATAAATCAACCTACGTTAAAATAGTCGCTGTTGTTGAAGTGGTACACTCGCCTGATTTGTGTGCGGGTTCTCGCTCATTGACGGTGTGATCGTGGGTGTGAATGGATGTCTGTCTCTATAATTGCCATGCGACAGACTGGCGACCAGTTCAGGGGGTAGTGCCGCCTTTTAAAATTAGGCAAGGCGTAACATTATAGTCAAGATACTCACGGATCGGAGGTGAAGAGGAGGCCCACAACAGATTTAGTCGCTCCCAGCAAGATGGCTTGAGCAATGCCAAATGTGACTGCAAACAAACAAGGATCACGTCGCGTGACGCCGAACTGCGTACAGCAACCGCAACAAACAGCCTGACCTGAAAGAAACAGCGCCACCTTGCAGGTGAGGATCGCTCCTGCCGTGTCCCCGCAGCCGAGCGCATTGCCTACTCGAGCGCAGGTCGCAGCCTGGATGCCAAGCGTCACCTGCCATTTTGGATGAAATGTATACTCAGTGGCCTCGACTGTATGTTAAGACAAAACCTGCGTGACATCTCCTCACTTTACCATGTAGTTTAAGTTTGCCACTGATATCAAGGCATGTTGGACGGCGAGCTCAACATTACCCAGCATCCCTGCCACGCACGATACAACAAAAACAGCAATATTTAAAATAAAAATTGGACGTTTTAAAATGAATGGTGGAGCATTACATACCAATCAAATGGACACCCGTCACAAAATTAATTGGAGAGCATAAAATAAAATTAATTGGACAGCATATTGTACAATGAAAAAAAACAGGGAAAAGCATAGAATACATTTCAAAATATAATATAAAAATTAATCTAAATGCTGTATGACATTTGTACCTGCAAAAAAGCCCCCAAATTCATAAATCCACCATTCAAAACACGTCATGAGTGTGCTGGGGATAGCCAGTTCCATGAAGGAGCCCCATTCCTGCAGCGACTCCAGAGAAAAGCCTGCAGGGGGAGCGAGACACGCACTTCTCGAGCCAAATGCCAGACACAACCTTAGGTACGGTGCCGAAACATCTGGAGATTGCCATCATATACTGCCACGTTTTGTACAGCGTTGTCTATGGCAATCGCATGTGTTCTCTGAAGTAAGATTTAAATTGGCATTATAATTGTAAATGAAGATTTCTTGACTTGTGTATATAGAGGATTACGTCACCTCCCCATGTCGTTTTATGCAGCTTCTTCCACCAGATGTAAGCAAACAGGAAGGAACAGACGTATATTTCTGACAGGGTGCAAGCTGCTGCAGAGCCACTGAAAGAAAATGTCAGAAATATCTCCTACCACAACACATACAATTTATACGTGTGTGTGTGTGTGTGTGTGTGTGTGTGTGTGTGTGTGTGTTCGTGCGTGCGTTGGACTTACTAAACTCCAAGATCGAGCACGCTAATGAAGATGTAATTCGTCAGCAAGTTTGCCACATTCGCCAAGGCGGCCGTGTACATCTGTGGTAGTATTATGCCCTGAAATGACGACAGCACAGTACAATGAGAACAGATGGATGGTTTCTAATACACTGGTGCCTTGAAATACCAGCAACCCCAAGTTTTTAGCAGTGTTGTTTGGCCGATATTTTGCTTTGACTAGCCAGCAAAAAAATATAGATACGAATGCTGTGTGGGGAGGAGTCAACTCAACTTCACAACAAGCAGGGGTTTGGCAGATAATGAACAATTCTTCACAAAAGTGGCTTCAAGCTTTTTTTGCCTCCCAGTTGAAGTTTACTGTCAAACTAAACACAAAACAAAAACAATAACATTTGTACTGAAAACAACCACAATGTTTTGCTTAGCGTAAGGCCGTTTGTCTTGATAACAATTACAAAGCAAAACACAGTCGGCTAGTTAACAAAAACGATCTGTGTCGCGGTGTATTAAATCTTTAAGCAACTGATGTTTGATCACAAATGGCGAAGCAACACCTATAGACAGCTAATATTACAATACAAACAAAAATGTATTATTTATCTTCTGAAAAGAAAAAATAAAGTTATTGTGGCATTCTGAGGAGTTCTTACCGCCGGCTCCATGTATAGCAGTATAAGTGGTATGGATAATGAATGAATGAATGAATGAATGAATGAATGAATGAATGAATGAATGAATGAATGAATGAATGAATGAATGAATGAATGAATGAATGAATGAATGAATGAATGAATGAATGAATGAAT
>NW_017806030.1:493919-502989 GCF_001891065.2 Hippocampus comes
CTCTCCGAGCCAACGTTGGGACATTGGCTGCTCCCGTGCATGAAGCCCTCTATTGACTTGATTATTTTTATCAGAAGACAGGCACAACGTACTTGATTAGGTAAACATCCTCAGTCTCTTATCTCTTAGTTGGTCAGTTGCTAAGTTCATTAGTTTGTTAACTCGCTCGTCATTCAGTTACTTATTCAGTTCCTCATTCGCTAAATCGGTCAGTCAGTTCAGACCACTATTTCGAACACTGTCATTTACTGAAGGTTTATTGCCCCTTGGACCATATTTAAATATGATTATTCCCAACACTGCTTGTCAGTCAGAAAGTAAGATAACCTTTATTTGTAACACACTGGGGAAATTTGCAAGTGTTGTATTTGAGAAGAAAAAAAAAGGCGTTTCACTTACATTGTGCTGCAATTGTGTCTGCTCTCCGCTTTGGAGATTAGCTGCAGCACTTGTGTTCAGTAGCGGCACTTTTGTCTTCACCTGGGCTCGTTTCAGCGCCTGCAAACCAACAACCACACAACGGATACTTATTTGAAAGACTTGATTTTTCAAAACTCATCGACGGCCCGCACTTGCACCTCGTCTGTGATGCTCTTCCAGTTGAGTTTGAATATGACCACGATGTAGAAGGCGGATTGAAGAACCACAGAAATGAGGAGCCCCACCCAGAAACCTGCGGAATAAAAACAACCAAAATACTCAAAGATAATGACCCCCATGTTGTTTGTGTTCAAGCAGGTTATCGGGTAAACACCTAAAATGTTGAGTTTGTAGACAAACATCAGCACAATGCCGACGGAGAGTCCGATGCAGTAGTGGCCGATGAAGTTAGCCACCGCGCCTATCTTTTGCTTACCGGTTCCCATAAAGATGCCTGCGGATACGCCCTTGAAGCAAGGCAAGCAGAAAACCCTTTAGATCTATGGTGCAGTTTTTTTCTGGGTGAATTGAAGTTTTTGTTACCCACCACGATGCCATCAAATAACTGTTGGAAGCAGTAAATGCTCATCAAGTGAGATAGAAGATTGATGATGTTCCTGAAAGGTGGTCACACAGGGCAAATTTTATTTCAATACATTTTTGATTACTCTAGAGCAGTAGTTCTTAACCTGGGTTCGATCGAACCCCAGGGGTTCGACGGAGACTCAGCCATGGGGCGTAAGACACGCGCGACTCAACATGTTAATTAGTCATGACACGCCCGCTCGGCCATCACTGGCTGTAGATGATCACATGACATTGCTTGTCCAATCAGTGCTGTGGGAAGTTCGCTTCGTATCAACGTTTGACTATCGTGATAGTACGTCGTACAATTAAAAAAAAAAAGTACACTTATCTCTTGAAATTTCATTTACTTTTTTCTGTTTTTAATAAATGCGTTTTTTTATATACTTAAAAAAAGATATATTTATTTTTCACTCATGAAGGGTTCGGTGAATATGCATATGAACTGGTTGGGTTCGGTAACTCTGAAAAGGTTAAGAACCACTGCTCTAGAGAGTTAGCACAATCCACACACAAAAGGAACATAAATCAACCTACGTTAAAATAGTCGCTGTTGTTGAAGTGGTACACTCGCCTGATTTGTGTGCGGGTTCTCGCTCATTGACGGTGTGATCGTGGGTGTGAATGGATGTCTGTCTCTATAATTGCCATGCGACAGACTGGCGACCAGTTCAGGGGGTAGTGCCGCCTTTTAAAATTAGGCAAGGCGTAACATTATAGTCAAGATACTCACGGATCGGAGGTGAAGAGGAGGCCCACAACAGATTTAGTCGCTCCCAGCAAGATGGCTTGAGCAATGCCAAATGTGACTGCAAACAAACAAGGATCACGTCGCGTGACGCCGAACTGCGTACAGCAACCGCAACAAACAGCCTGACCTGAAAGAAACAGCGCCACCTTGCAGGTGAGGATCGCTCCTGCCGTGTCCCCGCAGCCGAGCGCATTGCCTACTCGAGCGCAGGTCGCAGCCTGGATGCCAAGCGTCACCTGCCATTTTGGATGAAATGTATACTCAGTGGCCTCGACTGTATGTTAAGACAAAACCTGCGTGACATCTCCTCACTTTACCATGTAGTTTAAGTTTGCCACTGATATCAAGGCATGTTGGACGGCGAGCTCAACATTACCCAGCATCCCTGCCACGCACGATACAACAAAAACAGCAATATTTAAAATAAAAATTGGACGTTTTAAAATGAATGGTGGAGCATTACATACCAATCAAATGGACACCCGTCACAAAATTAATTGGAGAGCATAAAATAAAATTAATTGGACAGCATATTGTACAATGAAAAAAAACAGGGAAAAGCATAGAATACATTTCAAAATATAATATAAAAATTAATCTAAATGCTGTATGACATTTGTACCTGCAAAAAAGCCCCCAAATTCATAAATCCACCATTCAAAACACGTCATGAGTGTGCTGGGGATAGCCAGTTCCATGAAGGAGCCCCATTCCTGCAGCGACTCCAGAGAAAAGCCTGCAGGGGGAGCGAGACACGCACTTCTCGAGCCAAATGCCAGACACAACCTTAGGTACGGTGCCGAAACATCTGGAGATTGCCATCATATACTGCCACGTTTTGTACAGCGTTGTCTATGGCAATCGCATGTGTTCTCTGAAGTAAGATTTAAATTGGCATTATAATTGTAAATGAAGATTTCTTGACTTGTGTATATAGAGGATTACGTCACCTCCCCATGTCGTTTTATGCAGCTTCTTCCACCAGATGTAAGCAAACAGGAAGGAACAGACGTATATTTCTGACAGGGTGCAAGCTGCTGCAGAGCCACTGAAAGAAAATGTCAGAAATATCTCCTACCACAACACATACAATTTATACGTGTGTGTGTGTGTGTGTGTGTGTGTGTGTGTGTGTGTGTGTGTGTTCGTGCGTGCGTTGGACTTACTAAACTCCAAGATCGAGCACGCTAATGAAGATGTAATTCGTCAGCAAGTTTGCCACATTCGCCAAGGCGGCCGTGTACATCTGTGGTAGTATTATGCCCTGAAATGACGACAGCACAGTACAATGAGAACAGATGGATGGTTTCTAATACACTGGTGCCTTGAAATACCAGCAACCCCAAGTTTTTAGCAGTGTTGTTTGGCCGATATTTTGCTTTGACTAGCCAGCAAAAAAATATAGATACGAATGCTGTGTGGGGAGGAGTCAACTCAACTTCACAACAAGCAGGGGTTTGGCAGATAATGAACAATTCTTCACAAAAGTGGCTTCAAGCTTTTTTTGCCTCCCAGTTGAAGTTTACTGTCAAACTAAACACAAAACAAAAACAATAACATTTGTACTGAAAACAACCACAATGTTTTGCTTAGCGTAAGGCCGTTTGTCTTGATAACAATTACAAAGCAAAACACAGTCGGCTAGTTAACAAAAACGATCTGTGTCGCGGTGTATTAAATCTTTAAGCAACTGATGTTTGATCACAAATGGCGAAGCAACACCTATAGACAGCTAATATTACAATACAAACAAAAATGTATTATTTATCTTCTGAAAAGAAAAAATAAAGTTATTGTGGCATTCTGAGGAGTTCTTACCGCCGGCTCCATGTATAGCAGTATAAGTGGTATGGATAATGAATGAATGAATGAATGAATGAATGAATTATACTGCCCCCAGGTGACCAAGGTGCGCACAACAGGAGTAGCAGAATGTCCGTTCAACTGATGAAAAAAAACTTGTGTAAAAAAGTGTTTCATTTTTTTGCATTCTATTTCATTTTGCCATTGGTTTTTCAGTATAATATCAATTAGTGCTATTTTTCTTCATAAATAACATATTCCAAACTTTTTTCTTTTCTTTTTCCTTCATTTCAATGAGGCAGAATGATTTATACAAGCGTTTTGAGTTATGACCATGGTCATGGAACAAATTAAACTCATATCCCAAGGCACCGCTGTATGTATTTTACACTAACGGTACCACAGAACAGCAAATTAATGTACTTCATCATCATCTACAAACTTTTTTTGTGATACCAGCCAAGTGCGCATTCTAGTGTTTTGTTTAGTCCCCCCCCCCTCCTCCTCCCAATGGATATAGTGGAGTTCGGTTTGAGCTCCCATGAACACTGCTTAGCAACTAAAAGACCATGCAAATATGTAACCCAATCAGGAAATCTTTGACCTTGCAAAGTTAAGTTATTGCAGTTTTGTGTTTTATGGCATTATGCCAACAAATCTCAGTTATGAAAAACAATGTAGTGTTGTTCATATAACACAGTACATGTAGTTCAATTTGTGGTTTAATTTGGAAGCAAATACACAAGGAGTTCACTTTTAAGGACGCGCGGAAATGGGAAAAGTGGCCTTAAAATCGTTACTTATAAAAATAAATAAATAAATAAATAAAATAAAAAAATGTGTGACTTCCAGTGTTTTTTTCAAGCATTGCTTCTTCAGACTTTTTTGGGGGTCTACTTGTGATAAACACGTCTACCAAATTTCATGTCGCGAAAGGAAACTGGTTTTGGGGTCTGAATTTAAAAGCAAACTAGTAAGAGTCAGAAAACTTTACTGCCATTCTCCGCCCACACACAATGACAAAAATAAATAAATAAATAAACTCAAAAGCCCTTGCAAGTTTACATTGTCCACAGTTAGAGTTTCAAATTCGGCATCAACCTCAGACATTGATATCTTGGAAGGAATATTGGAAGTGGATTAAAAATGAATCTAAAATGGTGTCATCAAACCAAAATGGCAGACTTCTTGTGCCTTTTAAGTCATGGCTTAATGAGTCTGCTAAAGATGACATTACGTCATTGAGGCATGTCACAAATGCGCCGCATGTCAGATTTCTTATCATCACAACAAATGTCCACTTTATGCCTTATGTTCCAAGTGGGAATACATTGTAAAGCCCTCATAATGTTATCTGACTTAGTGAAGTCACAATGATGACGGAAGTAATAATATGATGGGAGCATGTGTGTTTGTGCACCTGATTCTGAAGGTAGGACACTTGCAGGTGATACAGAAACATTGCCTAAAAGGGCAGATTGGCAGAGAGACATTTATTCGTCACATCAGAAGACAGTAAAAAAAACAAGAGGGTCAAATTAGCACAGAATAATAAATTGGTAGGACATGCATTTGCTCCCCGAGTCTTCAGTGGCAACTTGCCTTCATACCACGGCCACCACATCCCAATCATAGAAACCGGCCCAATGATGAAAACAACTTACCGGCATTGCTGGGAGGTATGCCATGATATACAACTGCGCGATTCTGAAATCACAAAGGTCAGCGTGAGGACCCACACGCTTGGATGATTGTGCCGCCGATGCCATCACATGAGTTTTACCGCGTGACCTCGGGGTCCTGGCCCATGAGCAGCAGGAGGCTCTGGGCATTAAGGAGCAGACCACAGCAGGGCAGACAGAACAACAGCAGGATGATGATGCCTCGCTGCAGCATCACACCCACCCGCAGCAGGTTCTTACCGCCAAAGGTCTGTCGCATGTTGGCAGTATTTAGCGTTCAAGGGTTGGGTGTGTGGGACGTCAACGTAAAAGTGAGTTTTCCCAGACCTGAGCGACCAAAGTGTCAAGCGCGATCCCCAAACCCAGGCCTGTTGCTGCAGTGGTCACATTGACGGTCTAGAAAAGAAATAAAAACAAACAATCGATGATTAAGTCAGATAAGATTCACGCTGCAAAGTCTAATGACTGATTGAATGAATGATTGTCCCTAGGTGCGAGTGTGAGCGCGGATGGTTGTTTGTCTGTGTGTGCCCTGTGATTGGCTGGCAACCGGTTCAGGGTGTCCCCTGTCTACTGCCCGAAAATGGCTGGGATAGGTTCCAGCACCCCCCGCGACCCTTGTGAGGATAAAACGGATGGGACTGTGAGGTCAAAGTGCGAACCACTCGACCACCAGGCTGCAGAAAACTATCCACCAAACAAAAAATATTTTGTCTCTGTTCAATAAAAAGAAAAAAAACATTCAATGAAAAGCATGTAATGACAAATCTATCGAAAAAACAAGGAAAATGCATTCTGTCAGATGAAAAAACAGAAAAAAATCCACCAATGTCACTAGCAGGTAAAAGTTTGGACATGGTTATACATTGCGACAGTGAGGCCAGACTTTTGACTGGTGGTATATGATGAAGCATTTTTGTTGGTTTCTTTTCGGAAAAAAAGGAATACCAATCTGCAGACAATTAATAAACAATTAATTTTGAAGGATTTTTTTTTTTTTTTTTTGCTGTTGTTTTCATAAAAAGAATGAACAATCTCTCATGAAAAGCATCGAAGTCCAAAACTGTGAAAGCAAACTGGTGGGAAAAGACTCCATCTATTTAAATATCTTGCACAGCCACTGGGAACGACTACTTACAGCACACGCTAATCCGTAGCCGGCCATCACCTCGTTGGCCAGGCGTCCGCAGAACATGGTCGCCACGAACGGAAGCAGATAAGTGAGGATTCGAGAAAGCAACTAGGAAGACACGCCGATGAGTGATCCCCTGATGCACTGCAAAGTGAAGAAGACGTCCTTACCAGGGGCCCCATCATCATCAAGAGGTGGTACACCTCCTCCCTGACGGCATGGGGAAGCTTGCGGCGCATCCAGCTGCAGCGGAACATTTTGTCACTGATGGCCTTCTCCATGTTTGTGAAGAGAGCATAAGTGTGTGTGTGTGTGTGTGTAAGTCTTTCTCTCTCAAATGTTTGTCAATCTGTCACAGAGATTACCTCTTGTTATGTAAACCTTAAAGGTTACTAATTAATCAGCTAAAGGCCAGGCAGTTAGCTGCTACGCTAACCTAGCAAGCGGTCAATCAATCTTCATCTTGACCCACTTGAGTGGTCATTGTTTTCTGCTGCCGCCGACGCTGGCTATCCCGTTTGAAGCTACATTTGAATAAAAGGAATCGTCAAGTTAGATAGAACATCAACATAAATAGAAGGATACTGCTTGAAGGGGAAGTCATGTCAAGCATTTTCTTTACAATACGTTCTATGTGCCGACCATGTCTCACTGCGAGATTCAAATGAGTATGGCATTTGTGAAACATGACTGAAGAAGAAAAATCGGCTCGTTTATTTTTTTCCTCTGAGGGGTTGGCCATTTGGCCTTTTACTTCCACTCGCTGTCCACTGGAAAAGATATCACAAGTGCCAGAAGGGCTCAACTGAGACGATCACATGAGCAAATACATTGACTTAACTATTGATCAGCTGATGAACTAATGACTGTAACATAATACGACTATGTCAAACTTAAGTTCATCTCGACGGCTTTGTTTTTTTGTTGTTTTGGTTAGAGACTAACTCAACCCAACTCAACTGTATTTATAAAGCACTTTAAAACAAGCACCACTGTAAAGTGCTGTCCGTGGAGCAAAGATCATGTTCACAACCAAAAACAATAAAACAATAAATGAATAACAAAGACAATAGAAAACACAAAAGAGTAATACAAAGTCCAAATGGGCTTAGCAGTTAAGCCCTGATGTCAATAGCATCTATAAATAGCCCCCCCCCACCGCCCCTCCCAGAAGGAGAATCCGTGAGTACCGTGAAACCCCATGAATAACACACAGCCTTGTAGAATACGGACGCATCACATTTAAAAAGCATTTAGAAAAAGCATGATACAGTCCTCCGATTTTCTGGTGTCCTCGACAATAAAGATTCAAAACATAAAAAAAAAAAAAAAAAAAAATCGAAATGCCTTTCAAGCCAGCTTCAAAACTACGCTCTTTTCCCATGCCTATGAAGAAGATCTTTCAAAGTATTTTTAAAACCACGTTCTCCAAGATCTTGTTTTTGTATTTGTACGCTCCTTTAATAATTTTTGTGAGCTTTTTTTGAATAATCTGTTTGACTCTATAACTGCTTTTAAATGTTTTGCTTGTAGTGACTGGATGTGAAGTACATTGAGTTGTACATACATACGAAACTTCGGTCGACGAGCAGCACTGTCTACTAAATTCACAAACAAGCTATAAACTAAACTTGGCAAGAAAATGGAGATGCTCTTGTTTTTATGCTATGCGCGTTCTACTTTCTGTGACCACATTATCAGATGTGTCGGGGGTGCGACAGTCAAAGGCATCACAGTTCCAAACTGGCTAGACAAGACAAAATGAGGATGCGCCCGGTTTTACGATGCCTGCCGACATCGGGCCCCTTGCCCCGATTCAACTTCCTATGACTATTAATGCACAATCATATTGTGGCTCCCTTTTTTTGGCCACTCTCAAGTGTGAATCCTATGCTATTATTTGCATACGCATGGATAAATGCATGCCGCAAAAGTGAAGCAGTCACCACCGAGTGACAGTGACCGATCATCGCCTGTCTGCTCCCAGATAGCGAATCGTCATTTCCACATCTGGCGTCTTGATGATGAAGGACTCCACTTCCTCCCCAATTGGTGCCTGGCTTTGCCGCCGCGCATGCAATCTCATGCCGGGGATGATTATTTTCCTCGCAGGTGGCTGTGAAATGCACAAAATGATTCCCATGCGTGACCCGAGTGCTGTCTCCCGTCTTGTCTGATTGGCTCTTGTTGAGATGCGCCCAAAACTAACAGCGGCTGCTGGCCGGTGACAATCCTGACATCCTACGCGAGTTGAAGAGGAGGAGACGAGGGTGTCGAGCCGGGAAGGAGCGCCGCACAAGGAGGAGAAGATACAGACATGTCCTCCCGTCCGTCATCATGGGGAATGTAAGATCGCTCCCGAATAAGATGGATGAGCTGACGGCGCTAACGCAACATCAAAGGGTGTACCGCGAGGCTAGCTTGATGCTATTCACAGAGTCGTGGCTAACAGCGATCACTCCGGACACACATGCCGAGTTGGAAGGTTTCAAACTCATACGTGCGGACAGAAATGAAGGGAGTGGAAAGAGAAAAGGAGGGGGACTGGCTGTTTTTGTGAACGACAAATGGTGCAATCCGGGGCATATCACGATCAAAGAGATGCTCTGCAGCCGGGACATTGAGCTGCTAGCCATTAGCCTCAGGCCCCATTATCTCCCGAGGGAATTCTCACACGTCATAGCTGTGACAGTGTAC